>NC_134894.1:54185129-54210129 GCF_041734735.1 Babylonia areolata | reverse complement strand
AAGGTGACAACCCCCCCCCCCCCCGACCCCACCCCCCACCCCCCCTCGCTTGTTTACTGCTTGTCCTTGACATTCATAACTTGAATGGCGGCATGGGCTCGTGTCGTTGTTGTTGTTGTTGTTGTTGTTGTTGTTGTCTTAATGATTAAACGTGCACAGGATAGGGCAGAAACAACCTTTGAAAACTCGGGATGTTGTTGTCTTAATGATTGAACATGCTCGGAGAGGGACAGACAGGTATACAACCTCTGAAAACGGACACAAACACATGCAGTGTTCTGAGCCAGCCGCTTCTCTCTCTCTCTCTCTCTCTCTCTCTCTCTCTCTATATATATATATATATATGGCACAAGGAAAACATAACAGGAGTCAAATCCAAACGATTATCTCAATATTTCGGCCTCTGGTCTTTCTGAGGGGAGTACAAATTATATATTACTATATAACTACAAGCATAACCATATAACCATAACTATAAATATAAATATATATATATGACTATATATATAACTACACACACACACACATATACACACACACACATATATATATATATATATATATAGAGAGAGAGAGAGAGAGAGAGAGAGAGAGAGAGACAGAGAGAGAGAGAGAGAGAGAGAATGTGGTGCGTGCATGTCACTCGCACACATACACTTATGCCCCGGTGAATGGAAAATACAATATCCGTTTATTCATTTTCATTGCAACAGATTGACAATACCACAAAAGAATACATGAATGACTGTGATAAAAAAAACAATGGCAATCACAACAACCACAACGCTGATGCGTAACCTGTTTCAACACATTTTATTTCCATTGTTTTATATCTGTATTGTCAAGAAAGGATCATGTGGTTTTCAGCCTTGGAGGTTGCAGTATCGTTGCTGTTGTTGTTTTCTATTGAATCATACTTCGATGTGTTCAAATGAGAAAACATAATCGTGCTTCTTGTTGTTTTTAACTTGATCTCTTCTGGGGAAGTAAGTATAATCTGCGTTTAAGTGAAAGACTAGCGCTTCAAAGATGTTTTTGTTTTGATTGTTTGTTGTTGTTGTTTTTGTTGCTGTTGTTTCTAAATTTGTAGTTTACAGCAAATGCGGCTTTACAATATCTCTTGCTCTAACCTCTTGCTGAATCCAACCCGATGCCAGGAACGTTTTACTACCAGTAAACGAGCATAGGAACACTCTGCTTCTTTGAGTAAGACAAATGCCGACATCTTCAAGCGTCGCGTAGGACAGAGAGCAGCTTTCCCAAAGAAGACCGATAAAAGAAGACGAAGAAGAAGGAGGAAGAGGAGGAGGGGATGAAAAGGAGGAAGAGGAAGAAGACGTTTACCACACCTCCGCTTCCCCTTCCCACTCCCTGCCTCCTCCCGCCTCCAACACACACACACACACACACACATACACACTCACCGTGACTATCACGCAGACAAAGAAACACGACAGAGTTCATAATCAGGCCAAATATACTAACCATACCGCCCGTCCCACTTTTTGGCATCACGGCACATTAAAGAAAGAAAGAAAAAAAAAAGGTTCAGAATCAACACTCGCTGTCGAGCCTAATTTTGTTGACAAAAGGCCCAAACAAATCTTCAAACACCAAGAAAATGATGTCACCGTGTCAAATTCCTGTCTTCTGAGGTCGCTAAATGGCACGTGCTCTTACCCATATCATCATCAACACACACACACACACACACACACACACATACCCACACACGTAGAAACACACACACACACACACACACACACACACGTACACACACACACACACACACACACACCCCTCCACACCTCTCCTCAGCAAAGTGTCGCGCGCGCAGTTATTTCTGGAAGCGGCGGCAGGTGGTTTATTACAGCCATCCAGAAACTGGAGTGGGTGTTTCGCGCCCAAGAAGCCAAGAGGTCAGTCAACTTTTGGGCTCAGGGGTCTGTGGCCTATGATATCATAAATAGCACACCTGTTCCCTTATCGTCCCACCAGGCGCTCCCCGAAAATGATGGCTTCAAGATAGGTACAGATTGGCCACAACTTTACGACTTGTGACTCGGCGGCGAAGAATTGCCACCCCCTGCCCCCTTTCGCCCCCATCCCCCATCCACTCCCGCAAACACACACACACCTCCCCAACAGTAGATATAAGGATGCATATTTCCAGAGGTGCACAATCACAGTCATAGCACCGTGTCGTGAATTAAGTCAATTAGGCTGCTGTGCATGAGCGTGTCGCGTGGTCGTAGGTATGCGCACGTACACAAATGTAGGTTACACACCACGCTATCTAAACTCGCGCGCGCGTGCATACGCACGTATGCCTACATAGGCTACATACCCACACGCGCGTACATACTCTCGCGGGAAAAAAAAACGAAAGAAAAACAAGAGAGGCAAGGCCTTCAAGACTCAAAAAAAAAAAAAAAATCTAATCATTAAAATGTGTTCTGTATTTGTTATTATAAAGCTTCGGTTTAAAAAAAGTCCTAATGGCAGATTCGAACACTGCGTGTTCGGGTGAGAAAAAACTGTCTTACCCATTACACTATCATGGTGCCTTAACTGACGTTAAAAAATATAACATTTAAACAGGCTTTTTTAGAAGGGCGATAAATGAAGCCTAATTATAAGCAAAATGCATTTACTGTTATATTTATATTTTTTGTATTCTCTAAACTTGGCACTTTGATCTGATATTCTGACACAACAACAAGAGCAGTCATTATTATCATTTTTTGTTCAAACAGGAACTTCTTTTGCTAAGCATAGAAGTTTTATTTATTTTGCAAACGTTTTGGCGCAGATAGTAAAAAAGGGAAATTACTCTGTAATTAATGCTAGGGGACTTAATTTGCTTTAAACTGATCTTTCTCATCTTAAACATTACATTTTGAAATTATACTCAATACATAAAAAGCTTGTGTTTTTTACTCTCAGTGTACAGGGCTTTCACTATGTTCATTCGCCCAAGTGGTCTTTTTCGGAAAATAATAAAATCAATACCACGAGTGGACTTAACAGATCTGTTGGCTGAGCCCTGAAGGTCATGGGCAAAAATCAATTGCGTACACATATTTATACACATTCAAAGCGTGTGCTCATATTCTTTGCGAACGCGAACGACGCCATTTTGTTTCAAGTTATTGACCTGCCCGTTCAATCCTATATTCAATGGACAATACACAATAACATGTGATGGAAAGTTGGAGAAGGAGACCGTTAAATATTTATTCAGAGAAAGATTTGTGAACGCCTCATCACTTACTGGATTATGACCCAAACTGCCATAAAAATATCCACAGAATCAGTCAGAATTCACAGTTAAAAATTGTAAACCATGCGAGTTAATACCCTTGAATTGATCACGATGAAGCGAAAAAATTTCCAGTCTTGACTTTTCTCAAAATGAAGTCCTTTTCACTTCTTACGACGTTTAGAAGTACTTGTACTTGGCTCTACATGTTATTAGTTTAACAAAATACTAAATTTTCATATCAACTTTAAAACTATAATACTAGAATGAACATAAAAGAGAAATTGAATCGACCGTGTTGTACTTCATTCCCGGCGGGTGTAACTAAACTTGTACATCTATCTAGATCTAGTGAAAACGGCTAAATGTTGCAGTGTGACTGCAGCGATAGCCATTAAAAAGAATTTTTTATTGCCCTTAAAGATTTTTTTGAATTCCCAAGATACACCAGAATAATATGATTTAAACAGCGTTCTTACTGCAAATACCGCAATTGATTTATCGCCCTTTAAAAAGTATGTTCAAATGTTAAATTTTAGAACATCAGTTAAGGATCCACGATAGTGTAATGGATAAAGCAGTTTCTTCTCACCCGAACACGCGAGGTTCGAATCTGGTTAGGACTTTTTTTTTTCTTTCTTTTTTTTTTTTCAAACGTGAAGCTTTATAATAACAAATACAGAACACATTTTAACGATTAAATTTTTTTTTAAAGTGTATCACAAGTGAGTCTTGAAGGCCTTGCATCTCTTGTTTATTTTTTGTGCCCATCCCAGATGTGCAATATTGTTCCTATTTTTAAGCCAAATTTGGTGTCAACTGACAAAATATTTGCAGAGAAAATGACAATGTTAAAGTTTACCACAGACACACAGACACACACACACACACACACACACACACAGACAATGGAACACCGGGTTAAAACATAGACTCGTTGACGGGTGTATTCTCTCTCTCTTGGTCTCATTATCACCATGCTACTATTTCCACGCTTATACCTGTATGTAGTATTGTGTGGTGCATGCTCATGACTCAATGTAGTATTGCGTAGTGTAGACCTCTGTTCAGGGCGGGTAGAGGATGTAAAAAAGCGCGCAAGTGCTTATCTATTATCCTTGAAAATAGAGAATTTTGTCTTGTCTTGTCCTCTCTCTCTCTCTCTCTCTCTCTGTGTCTCTGTCTCTGTATCTCTCTTATATTCGCTGGTCAACCAACAGATGAGGGTTGATACAGAATCTTTACGAATCTTGAATGTATTCGTGTCAACCTCCCTGGAAACGAGTGGGCGAAAAACACTGTACTTCCACAAACCACTTAGGTACTCACATCATTCTTCCCTTCTTGGAACTCGAACCCCACCTCATTTGTTTTGCTCCCTGCCCCAACCAGTCAGACGCATTCAGACAGTCCCTTCTTTTTCGCCGTTCGAGGACAACACTCACCCTCATTCGTTTCGCTTTTAAGTGAACGACCGTTTTTACTCTGCTACACTGGCAGCCACATTCCATTTTCATTGGTGAATGTATTGTGGGTTCTTCCGTATGTTACGCGCAGAATGCTGTCATGGAATTAACGTTTGTATTTTGTCTTCTGCATGCGTTTACACACGAAGATATGGTTGGGGTTTAAAGTAATGGTGGGTCTGCAACTATGTTGATCCAGGAGACTAGAAAACTCTTCAGCCCTAAACCTCCACTCTTGAATTATCCGCCCTTTATCCACTACACGCTGCCGTGATTTACACGAAGGACCTCACAGACCTGCATTACTGAAGTCCAGAGCTCTAACCGTTCGCCAACACAAGTCCAATGAGCCCGTGAAACAAAACTCAATGATACATATCTGGCCCTATGGACGCACTCCAAATTTGCTTCAAGTCGTGAAAACGTCGGATCAGATCGACACGAATCCTCTAATGAAAGTAAAACAGTCTTTGAAGAAGAAAAAAACGAATAACTCTCCCACGTCCAGATTTGCTCCCACAGTCTCCCACGCATGCAGATTTAACTCCACAAAAGATTTCCCTAAAAAAATAAAAATAATAAAAACATTACCAGAGGACGCACTGCTTTTGAAATTTGCATCAGCAGTAATCACTTTACAAAGCAAGCAATCAAGTCCAGTCTGTTGTTTCAAACCAACAACATGACAGAATTCATCCACTTGCCAGATTAGAGCTTGATTCGATACAAAAGTGTGCACGTGCATAACGTTTGAAAACAGACAAACAGGCAGACAAATAACAGGCGGAGATGTACAGAGAGTGTGGACATAATTACGTGTTAAGTCGGGTCGGGGAAGGAGGAAACGGAAAGAAAGCGCCTCTTCACCTGAGACCCGAGAAACTAAACGTTTCAACACAAATCGCTCCCCTTTTCGTTCAGTTCGCAGCTGCCGCAGCATTACGTCATTTGACCTTTGACGTGTTTGCCTTCCACGAATGGGAGAGGCTAAAAAACGAGGTCTTAAACTGTGCTGGCATTTCTCCCACACCTGTCTGCCTATCACACGTGCAACACAACGAAAGAAAAATGGATTGTTGTTTTTGCTGTTGTTTTTTCTGCAAACATGAAAGAAGAGACAGAGAGAGAAGAACAAGGGAGGGAAAGATAGACAGTCACGTGAATGCACGCACACACACACGCACGCGCATGTCTGCATGCAAGTACATACAAATATATGTACAAGCTATGACACAGACAGACAGACAGAGACAGACTGAAGCAGAGACACAGACAGACAGACAGAGACAGACTGAAGCAGAGACACAGACAGACAGACAGACAGACAGGCTCCTTCTTCTTCTTCTTCTTTGCGTTCGACAGCTACGCAGTCAGGGTCGAAGTCCGAGGGATGCCACAAACTCGGACGTCATGTGAAGATCGGCTGCCGTCCCCCAGAGCTTGGTGTTGAGGTTAACACCCCCAGGCCAGGACCGCTGCCGCATCTTCTCATACAGGGGGCAGTCTTGGAGAATATGGGATGGGGTCTGGTCAGCCTGGCCGCAGTCACATAGGGATGTGGCTGCCACTCCAATCCTCTTCAGGTGTGCTCGGGGGCCGCAGTGTCCTGTGCGAAGGTGGTAGATGGTAGTCTGGTGTCTTCTCTCCAGTGTCCTGATGGGATCTTGGTGTGCCTGGTAGCCTCCGTTCAGGGTGACCCAGCCTCTTCGGAATCTGCTGCGCAGGAGAGTTTTTGCTTCCTCATACGTGGCAGGAATGGTTGGCTGTGTGAGCTGGCTTCCTTCCTTAGCAAGGTGGTCTGCACGCTCGTTGCCTGGGAGGCCTACATGTGCAGGCACCCACTGGAGGGTCGTTGGGGCTGTTTGGGTAAGGATTGTGAGGGAGGCCTTAAGGGACTGGATAAGTGGACCAGGATCAGGGGAGTCAAGGGCCTGGAGTGTGGACATGGAATCAGTGAAGATGGAGATGCTGCCAAGGGGGCTTTCCACAGGAGAGGAATTCTGCTGCTGTTTTGATGGCCAGGACTTCAGCTCTGAAATTGGAACAGAGCTTTCCTCCAGGGAGTGCGATGCTGCTGTGCTCTCCATCAGGAAATCTGACGTAGACACCACTGCCTCCGTTGTGTGTGGTTTCCTCCGCTGATCCGTCCGTGTATACATGGGTCCAGGAGCTGGCTGGGTAGGACTCCTCTATCATGGCCAGAGTCAGGATCTTGAGAGTAGCTGGTTGCTGGTCTTTGGTGGTGATGCCAGGAACTCTGAGGCTGATGGTGGCCTCTATCTCTTGGTCAAGCCTCCAGTCAGGCAAGGCAAGGTCAGTGCAAAACTCCCCTTTTGCCGCCAGAACATCGCTGTGCTGTGCTCTGAGTGCTTTATACTGGTGGTTGAGGCTCTGACGTTTGAGACGGTTCTTGGTGGGCTGCTCCAGTCTGTGGTGTAGGTGATGTGAGGGCAGTCTTCTGAGCTTCTCTCCCTGCATCAGGACTTTCAGGTCGCGTCTTCTCTCCAGGGGCTCAACGTTAGCAGCTTTCTCCATGTCATGGATCGGCGTGGACCTCATGGCTCCAAGTATGAGGCGTAGTCCCATATTTTGGATTTTGTCGAGCCGGCTCTTGTTGGTCTTGGAGGCTGTGCCCCACGAGGTTGAGGCGTACTCCATGGTGGGTCTGACCGCTCCCATGTAGACCCTGGCGAGAAGCCTGCTGTCTGCTCCCCAAGTCGTCCCGGCCAGCTTCTTCAGCAGGGCTAGCTTGCGGATGCCTCTCCTCTCCATCTCCTCAATCTGGGGCCTCCAGGTCAGGCGGGTGTCCAACTTGACACCAAGGAATGTTGGTATATTCGTCAGACAGACAGGCAGGCTAACTGAGAAAGATGTAAAGAGAAGGTGACCAGCCATCTTAGTATCATATTCATTTTCTGAAATATCCCACCCACATCACTTCAAAAAGGATGAATGCACATAATTCACATTGTTGATCTCTAGCTGTCATTCTATTTATCACTTAACTCTACACACTCCCTTATTTCTCATTTAACAGTGTTCAAAGCTGGCATACTGGCAGACCAACTGCAACATCCTGTAGGCAGAAAGTAACTGTGAGGTGAACCCATTGCTAAATTAAGGAACGACAGCTGATGGAAAACCGTAAAGGACGAAGTCATCAATCAGTTATGCATGGAGAGATTTCACTGAGATTCAGGTTCCTTCCTGTTTCAACTGGTCAGTTCACTGCTCAAAAGCAGCCTTTCTGTTGCCGTTGTTTTGTTCCTCAGGACAAAGAAACAGACATACAGGCAAAGTGAATGTAATGGAAATTCATCAGTTAGGGCAAGTTGTAATTAACCACCCCCTCCATCCTCCCTCCCCCCTCCCCCCCAAAAAAAAAATCAAAGCACTTTCCAAACATGCCAGCTTGCATGAAACCGATCCCAAATGATAGTTAAAAAACAAAAAAAAAAAAAATCTTAATTTAAAAAGAGAAAGAAAATCTCGCCCACCCTGCTTCCGCCCCATAATCTCCCAGAGTTTGAGCTTTCAACTCCCAGAAGTTGACCTCAGTGCCTGTGAAAGCGTTTCCCTTGAGCAATCAACGACTGCCTCGCATCAGAATTTTCTGTTATCTGTAATTACTTCAGTCAGCAAAGCGATCGCTTCCAGTTTTGTTGTCTCAGACCAAGAACATGTTGGAATTCAACTCTGTGCCAAATTAGAGTTCAATCTATCAAGGGTTGCGGGCGGTGCATCGCACTAGAAACCAGACATGCAGGTGGCGAAGTGCAGACAGTATGAAAAGATGTCTGAGGGGGTGTGGGATTAGGGAAAGGAGAATACAGGTGGTAAGCGGGGCGATGATGATAAGTGAGAAGGGTGCAGAGAAGAGAATCACTCCACGAGACATTTCAACACAGTTGTTGTTGTTTGTTTGTTTGTTGTTGTTTTTTTTGCTTCCCTTTTAGTAGGCAACCCAGCTGCCGCAGCATTACATTATTTTTTACTTTCACGTTTTGTCTTCCACAGATGGGAGAGGCTAAAAACACCTGCCTGCCTGTTGTACTGATTGAAGAGACAGAGAGAGAGAGAGAGAGAGAGAGAGAGACTCACACGCACACACACACGCACAGTCACATACGCACACACACACACACACACACACACACAACAGACACACATACACACAGACACAGACACACACACAGACACACACACAGACACACACACAGACACACTCACACACGTGCACGCACACAAATGCCCACGCTCGTATCCGTTTCTGCAATCACAATAACTTTGACTCTCCACCTTTGAGACAAGACATCCGTGCTAAAAAGGCAATGGTCACTTCATCTGAACTGTCGCTGTTTCAGAATTTTCATTGGCTGTGATATCTTGATAAGGAAATGGACGCCCTCGCACCCACCCCCGTCGTCCCTCCCACCCCCAGAGTAGGCTGAAACCTAAGAGGATACCAGACCTTATCAGCGGTCACACCAGTCTGTCAAATGTGAGCTTGACCATTTTTAGATATGGACATTTAGAGCATTATGGTCACAAGACAAAATGACAAAGTTAATGGTCTACCTCCACTCCCATATTCCCTAATAACATACACGTGTAATTTATCAACCCAGAAACATTTAAAGTGAATTCCAAATATGCTACCTCGCCTGAAGGTGATCTACAATGAAAGTTAACAATCATTAAAAAAAAAAAATAAAGACCAAAGTCCAGCCTAGTTTCGATTCTCTGATTTCCAAATCTTTGGGCTTTCAACTTCCAAAAGTTGACCTCAGTGCCATCGATAACATCCCCTGAGCAATCAGTGGATAACGATGCCATGCTTCAAAATCTCTGTTTGCTGGGATTGCACAATTAAGTGACTGATCAACTCCAGTGTATAGAAAAACAAAACAAAACAAAAACAAACACAACAACAACAACAACACACAACAACAGCCAAGAACTTGTTGCAAATAATCAGCATGCTCAATTACAGCGTGCTGAAGTAAAACTGGTTGCGGGCACGCATAACAACTGAAAACTAACCGACAGACAGAAAGCAGGGGGAGGAAAGATGTGCGAGGCGGGGACAAAGAAAGAGAATATGGGATACCTCTGGTGGCTAGTGCGGCAACACGTAAGAACCCACAGAGCTGCTTGATGAGACATTTCAACACAATTCGTTCTCCCTTCCGTTCGCAGCTGCCGCAGCATTACGTCATTTGACCTTTGACGTGTTTGCCTTTCACAGATGGGAGAGGCTAAAAAACGAGGTCTTAAACTGTGCTGGCATTTCTCCCACACCTGTCTGCCTATCACACGTGCAACACAACGAAAGAAAAAAAGGGATTTCGGTGTTGTTGCTGTTGTTTTCTCTTCAGTAAACACGAATGAAGGGACAAAGAGAGAGACTTGGGGAGAGAAGGGGAGAGATAGACAGATAGATATAGAGAGTGGGAGTGAGGGGGGTGGGGTGAGGGGGGGGGTGGGAGGGGGGGGCGTTGGGGGCGGGGGGCGGGCGTGTGTGTGAGTGTGCATGTTTGTATTTACATACATACATATACTTACGTGAAAAGAATTTAAAAAATGGAAGGGAAAAGAGAGAGACAGACAGAGACAGACAGACAGAGACAGACAGAGACAGGGGGTGGGGTGGGGTGAGGAGTGTCAACCATACGGACCTTCTTCTTACTTTCTGTCACTCGCAGATGTGTTACGTTGCGAATAATGAAACAGAAAGTAAACTCTAAGCTGTTCGTTAAATACTGGTTTGGTAAGCAGCCTATATATCAAGCACTTGGCCTGCTCAAGTTATTTATTGACCAATGATTATGAAGCACCAATGAAGTGATTTGACACTAGGGTCAAAAGATAATCAGTTTATTCAGTTTGTAAAGTAGTTGTGACTTGTGATAATTTTTTTATTTTAAAAGCCATAACGCAACAATCCCCCCCCACAACCCCCCCACCCCACCCCCCGCCCCCTCCACACACTTTTTTTTTTTTTGAAAGGGGTCAACTTGGACCCATTTCTTCTTACATTGACACACAAAAACTCAGTGACTTTTTAAAATATGTCATCATTTCACGTATACGAACACAAAAGCTTCATCATAACTGTAAGTGTAGTAAGGAAGCACTTTTCCCCCAAAAAATTCTTTCTCTCTTCTTATCATTTGAAAAAGCGCACCACCTCTCACACACGTACACATGTCCTAAGTTTCGTCCACAGTGGTCGCAGGTGAACCCCCCCCCCCCCCACCCCACCCCCATCTCCCCCCTACCTTTATCTCTTCTTTTTCTGCACGCCGAAGACAGCGCGTGATTTTATTCACATGTATACAAATAAATACAAGAGGAGGCCCACAAACACAGTTCGATCAAATGTATGTCTTTTTGCAAGAAAACCACACGGGAGAATCACGTAGATAGTGCTCAAATGGCAGAAAACATGCATTTTATCTCCCTTTATCTGTACCGGAAGCCACACGAGAGATGTCTGATACTCAGATCGAGAAGGAATGCGCATTCCAGTTCTTTTCCCTCCCTCCTTCCGGCCCCCACCCCCACTCCCCACTCTCTCTCAAATCTGTCTGTCAGTTTGCAGAGAGATAAACTCATTCCCGCCTCTCTCGATTTGAGAGAGAGAAGAGAAAAAGGGCATAGAGAAAAAAAAAAAGAAAAGAAAAAGGGTTGTCTGTGTAGATTACTGGGTGACTGCTGCATATTATTAGAAACATTGAAGCACCTAGGTAAGACATATGCCTTTCCTTATCTATTCATTCTTTCATTTATTTATCTATTTATTTTGTAGCCGGTTAAACACTTGAATTTCTATTACGAAAGAAAATGTTAGAATTTCGGCTGTGATAAAAGGTGTGGCAGACGTCTTTAGAAACACATGTGGCGGCCTACCGTGTTTGGACTTCTTGACCATGATGGCGTAATTATCCCCCCCCCCCCTCTCTCTCTCTCTCCAGCATCTCTTTCTCCAGCCTCTCTCTGCCTCTGTCTGTCTGTCTGTCCCTGTCACACAGCGGATGTTACTGGAAGTTACACCCCATCATCGAAATCCTAATGGTTCCTCCTCACATCCTATTGTTACAAAATCAAAACAAATGTTGGTAATCAGTATGACAGAACACACACACACACACACACACACACACACGCACGCACATGTACACACACACACACACACATGTACACACACACGCACACACACACACACACGCACACGCGCGCACGCATACACACACACATACACGCACACACACACACACATACACACACACACACTCGCACAAGCTCCTTCTTATAGACCCCATGGCCCAATAACTCCCCCACCTCCTGCCACCCTCCCGCGCCATCCAATTACCTCCCTTCGATTTGGGTTATGCAGTTTCAGTGGTTTTGAAGTTAGTCTTCATCATCAAGAGCTGGGGCACACACACAAATCAGTGTGAGATATCGAGAAAACATTTATGGATTCCCATAAAACATGAAATTAATAGGCAGTGGGACTGAGCTGTAAAAAAATCTGATTCACAACTATCCAATGGCAGATGAGAGGAAGACATTTTGGGAAAAAATAAACCGACAAACATCAAAAAGAGCTGTGTATCTAATTAGATAACTGTTCGGCACTGGAGGAGATAAGTGCCCTTGCGACCTCCGAGTTATCTGTTTTAACCAATGAAATTCCAGCATTCTAAACTTCTTCTTTAACTCTGGAGTGAAGAGTCAATGGAGCGCCGCACAAAAGAACTGTTCACCAGATCCCTCCGTCTGTTGGCCGGTTGTGTGTCGGAGCCTGGGTCTCTGCAAACGGGTTTCACGTGCATTCTGCAAAATGTTGTCAGTCCATCGTTTCTTCTGTCTTTCTCTCCGCATTCCTCACTGTGTCAGTTCCTTGGAGGATTGTTTCAGCATGCTTCCTGGATCTTTGTTTTGTGGCCAAACCAACGTAATTTTCTTTTCTTAAGTGATGTCATTAGATCTACATACGGTCCAATGTGCTGATTGGTGATTTGGCGTACGTCCTTCATAGGTTATGGTTTTTATTATGAGCAGATTATCTTATGTTTATTATCATGTCTTACGATAACACCTCATTTCGTCTTTCGAAATCCATCATAAGGATCAATGTCCCCCATGTGTAGTAGGTATACTACATGACGATGGAATATATCAATGCACACAGGACTGAGTCTCATCTTGTGTTTCATGGAAATGGTGTGTTTTTTTTTTCTATAAAGGTTTCAGTCTGGACAAAAATTATGCACATACTTACTTTCTTTTCTTCTTTATTTTGAACCCCAGAAAAGCACCCCCGAAAACAGAGTATGACTGCCCACATGGCGGGATAAAAACGGTCATACACGTAAAAGCCCACTCGTGTACATACGAGTGAACGTGGGAGTTGCAGCCCACGAACGACGACGACGGCGACGAAGAAGAAGAAGAACCCCAGAAAAAGACAATACGTGTTGCACGAGTAAAAGAAACCCTCAGCTGTTCCGCATAAAACACGGTCTGCGGTTGAGTCACCCGCTCACTGCGACAGACAGCCTTTCTTTTCCTGCTCTGGCGGATGGCGAAATTCTCCGCCGTGAACAGAGTTTCTCACCCCTGCCCGGTGCTGCATATCATAACCAGCCCCCCAGGATATTGACCCGGCCCCCCTACCCCACTGACTTTTCCAGTCTTCAAACTAGCACAGCTCAAACTGCCCCCCCCCCCTCCCTTCCTTCCCGCCGCCCATGCCCAACCACACTGCAACCGCTTCCTGTCTCCCCCAACCCTCACGCCCCCTCCCGCACCCACACTTATCCCTTCCAGTCATGCGGACAGATCAAATGTGGGACAGCAGTGGCATACATTTTTCTTTCTTTTCTTTTGAGGGGGAGAGAGTGTTTGGAGGATGGGAAGGGCGGGGGGCGGGGGTGGGGGGGGGGGGGGGTAAAGATAATTCAGGATTCTCCATACCGCCTCTACACATTTCCGCCAGCCTCTGGGATGATGCAGTCCCGTTGCTGACTTATTCCCAAGAAATATTCTTCGTTTCACATTCTCTTCAGTCATGGAGTTTCCGCCTTTTTACCAAATGCGCACACGCGCAAGCGCAAGCGCACATTCACATCCACACACACCCCTCAAGCCCCCCCCCCCCCCCCCCCCCCCCCCTCTCTCCCCTCACACACACAGATGATGATGATGATGTTGTTGTTTTTTTTTTTTTTAATTTTTATTGAAGAAACACACAAGATTCGTTTCAATGGGGAGTTGGGGGATAGGTCATTCAACGTTTAAAAAAAAAAAATCAAGTGGACAGACATTGTCACAGAGCAGAAAAGGATGCCGCTGACAAACCCTTTTCCATTTTATATCGAGTCCTTACGTTTGATTGGGAAACTCCGTTAGAACAGTACATTACAGTACAGGCTAGTACAGTACAGCATACTACAGGGCAGCGCAGTGCAGTGCACCATGGCACAATTCAGACTGACGCACTTCAGACCAGGCTAATACTACAGTGCATGGAGTTCAGCTCTGTACAGCAGCTCAGTACAGCTTGATACAATTATACAGTGAAGCACAGCAAAGTGCAGTGCAATACAAGACAACACATCAGAGCACAATGCGACATTACACAAGGCACCAAAGCACAACCATTAACACAGACAGTACATGAAACCGCAGGAAATGAGTGTGAGACCCAAGCATGTACATGTTCGTATCTTGTACATGTTCGTATTCAGTTTACCACAAAATATTCCGGGGGGGGTACAAATCGCAGCAAGGGTACAGAAATTCGGTAGGGACGTGATTCCCCTCTTACACACAAAAAAAGTGGAAAAAAGAGAAGGAGAAGAAGAAGAAGAAGAAAAGAGCAAGCAATAGTACTACGACACGGCTTCCATAAGCCCCCCACCCCACCCCCCACACCCCCTGCTCCCCCGCACCCCCTCCCCCACCAACACTCCCTTTGCATCATTCCACCGCCCCTGCCCCCACCCCTCTCCCACCAACTTCCACCCGCCACCACCACCACCACCACAAATGACCTCGTCCTTCAGTAAACATGCCGGACATGTGCCAAAGAATACAAGCACTCTCTTTCTTCTCATGAAGGAGGGGGTGGGGGATGGGGTGTGGGGTGTGGGGGGACTGCATGGAAGCAGCAACAGCAGGAAGAAAAGAAAAGAAAAGAAAGGTCATACTCCTTCTACGCTAGCTGCCAACCGGTGCCATCATCATAACCCACTACTAGTAACCTGCCCACGTGTGCTGCCGTGTCATCCCAGGTGGCAGTCACTGCTTTCTGAACCACCACGGATAACAGAAGCCAAAGACGGAGAGAAAGACAAACAAAAAGAAAAGGAAGGGGAAAAAAGGAAGAAGGACGAAAGAGAGAGTGAATGATAGAGAGAGAAGACAAACCGAGAGAGAGAGAGAGAGAGAGTCTAAAGAAGAGTGTGGAAGAGAAAGATAGGTAGTGATACAGTGCCAGAGACAGAGACAGACAGAGACAGAGAGACATAGAAGGAGTAAGACAGAATATAGAGATAGACACACAGAATGAGATAAACAGAGAGAAGAGGTGGGGGTGGGGAGAGAGAGAGAGAGAGAGAGAGAGAGAGAGAGAGAGAGAGAGAGAGAGAGAGAGAGAGATCTGCTGTTACAACACAAAAAGAAGTATACAGAAGGAAAATTTCGTTTTCAAGATGATTTTTACTAGAGGCTGAAGCACCACATTCGACATAAAAAGTTTGCTTTGAAGTTAAATCGTCACCCCTCTGAACCCTGCCAAAAAGAAATCTCTCTCTCTCTCTCTCTCTCTCTCTCTCTCTCTGTCCATTCAGTCTTACTCTCATACTCCCCTACTCTGTCTCTCTCTCATTGTCTGTCTGTCTCTCTGTTTCTAGGTCTCTGTCTCTGTGTCTCTTTCTCTCTCTCTGTCCATTCTGTCTTACTCTCATACTCCCCCTACTCTCTCTCTCATTGTCTGTCTGTCTCTCTGTTTCTAGGTCTCTGTCTCTGTGTCTCTTTCTCTCTCTCTCTCTGTCCATTCTGTCTTACTCTCATACTCCCCCTACTCTGTCTCTCTCTCATTGTCTGTCTGTCTCTCTGTTTCTAGGTCTCTGTCTCTGTGTCTCTTTCTTTCTCGTTCTGTCCATTCTTTCATACTCTCATATTCTCCTTCTTCTCTGTCTCTCTCATTGTCTGCCTGTCCCCCTGTCTGTCTGTCCGTCTCTCTGTCCATATATATTCTTTTATCTATCTATCTATCTATCTATCTATCTATCTATCTATCTATGTCTCTCTTTCATTGTCTGTCTCTCTGTCCATATATATTATTCTCTCTCTCTCTCTCTCTCTCTCTCTCTCTCTCTATATATATATATATATATATATATATATATACAGCATGTGTGCACACACTCTTTGATTTCAAGGTCACAATTATCGAGAGAAAAACAACGACCAGAAAGCAATGGAAGAAAGCAAAACAAACAAAGAATGTAAGAAAGAAAGAATATAGCTGCTCTTCATGCATGGCCCTTTTGTGTGGGAAGTATGGGTTTGTGGATTAAAAAGAAAGACCCACAGAGAGATATAGCTGATACTTGATGACAGATCTGACAAAGTGGGTCAGGGTTCTCTCTCTCTCTCTCTCTCTCTCTCTCTCTGGAGTACGGAAACAAGCTGCCTAACGAGCGTAACACGAACGCCATTGCAAGGCAAGCACGCCTACACGCGGACGCGCGCGCGCGCGCACACACACACACGGTAATACAAGAAGGTCAGCCAAAGATCGAACTGAGACCTAGATCGCGAGCACTGATTAACCTTTCAGTTAACGTTGTGTGGGGGCTAGCGGTGGAAGGATTAATAGCCAGGGGGATTTACTTACAAGAGTCGACGGCCGAAACTTCACACATATTGAAAACATTTCAACCGACATGTTAGACGTCAACAAAGCAACTCGGACACCACAAAAACAAACAAAACAACAACAAAAACACACACACACACAAAAACAAAAAAACAACAACAAAAAACACAAAAAAACAACAACCAACAACAATAAAACAAAACAGAACAAAACAAAAACAAAACAAAACAAAACAAAACAAAACAACAACAACAACAAAAAAGGAGGGGTCGGTTGGTGGGATACAACCCACGTGAGCATTCCTTCACCCGGTAAGCCCTGATTATAATACCATAAATGAGTAATCAATAGATAGATTGCACATCAAATCAGGCAATCCATAAACCAATCTATCTTTTCCTCTTTCTTTCTTTTCTCCGTTTCATTTCATGTTAAACGCAAATTTTAGCAAACAAACAAACACTAATGATGATAATAATAATGACAACGATGACGACGACGACGATAATCAAGATGATGATGATGATCATAATCAATAAGTCGATGTTTGGGCATTCCATGCAGCGCACGGCGCACTCCCACTAACACATATGACATTCTCCTTGACTACGCGCTAGTTTTAGAATATTGATTGATCAACTGTTTTGATGCATTAGAAAAGAAAAAGAAAAAAAAAAAAAAAAAAAGAAAGGAAGAAGAGTGGCTAAGGCACGCCCATTTTAACGTTCCTTTAACGTGTGATGGATTGACGGAATCAGTGACGAGCATCGATTAACTGATTGACTTTATTTATTCAGACAACATGTCCCTGCATTAAAAAAAAAAAAGAAAGAAAAGAAAAGCTTTGCACATTTTATTTTGTCCCTACCTTCCATGTCTCAATAACCCAGGAAAGCACTCAAAGCAGAACAAACAGTGAAAAAGAAAGAAAGAAAGGAAGGAAGAAAAACCACCCACCAACATCTTCTATGGCCGGTCGTCGCTTTTGGAGCTAGAATCTTTATTTAGAAAAAGAAGAAAAAGAGTTTACAGATCAAAGGATATTCAAAAGCAATGCAAAACCTACACGACAACAACATAACGCACACACAAAAATTACGGGGAGAAAACAAAATCCATGGAAGGGAGATTACTCGGAAGACACGGAAATTCCGTTTCTTGATCGTGGAGGTTGCAAATCGAACGCTGCCAAGATCACATTAATCTTCAAAATTTGATATGGATCATTTGGAAATTATCGGACATTCGATCCAGGGGATAACGAGTGTGACAACAGGGATTGTAGACCATCGTTCAGGCGCAAAGTTTTGAACTCCCAAACCCTGAAATCTAATGAGCATGCCCGGCATGTGCTATGTCGACGGAATCAGATTTGAAAGAATATGCCATGCTAAAGTTTCAAACAAACGGAAAAGCACACAAAACAGACTGAAATGGTATTAAAGCTGATTTTTCTCGAAAACCTAGCGATTCTATGAAAAAGTGAATATTGAAGATGTTCCAATTCCTTTTTCGCTTCAAATTATTGAAGTATTACGGACATGTTAGAAAATTATTAAATAATAATAATAATGAATTAAAAAAACAACAAATACCTTAGGCCAGGCTTTCGAGCCCAGAAACTCTGTCAAAGACAGTGCACATTCCTACATTCAAATCATTTACAAAAACAGAGAAAAAAAAAACAGAACCAAGGACGTTAAGATAAACTGATATAACAAATCTTTTAATTCCTCACACACACACACACACTGCTTCATTAGATAGTACAGAACGCCGAAGGCAAAAAGGCTTTCTCGTACAATCTATCTTGGGCTGGCTGCAACCGAGATTTGAACAATGTCCGAGTTTCAGAGCATCCCCCCACACCTCCCCAACCCTCTCCCCTCCATTTTTTTAATCGCTTGTGTCGCACGCGCCAGTGCACGCAGGCACGCAGGCGTGTGCGTATGCGTGTGTGTGTGTGTGTGTGTGTGTGTGTGTGTGTGTGTGTGTGAACGGGGATGGAAAGTGGTTTTGGGGGCTGGGAATGTGAGGGATATGTGGTGGCCGGGGGCTGGGGGTGGAGGGGCGGGGAGGGGGGAGGGATGGGGGGGGGTGGTGGGAGGGGCGTAGAAGGGGCCGAAAAGAGAAAACGAAATTAAAGGACAATTGAGTCGGTGGGAATAAGTGCGCGTATTTTCTTTGATGTAATATGCATATACGATTGTGATATGTGTGTGTGTGTGTGTGTGTGTGTGTGTGTGTGTGTGTGTGTGTGTGTGTGTGTGTGTGTGTGTGTGTGTGTGTTCATATACTCCCCACGTGGGCGTGTGCTTGTATGGCAAACTCCGATAGTGAACCATATTGGATTCACACACACACACACACTGATTTGAAAAGTGCACCCACACAAGTATATACAATCGTACGCATACATGTATAATGCATCATACCAAGGCAAAAAAGAAAAGAAAACCATCTAACAACACACACAAACACACACAGAGACACACACGCGCGCACTCATGCACAACCACACAAACAAACATACACAGACACACTCACACATGCACGCGCGCGCAAACATACACACATATACACATATACATACAAAAAAAAACCCAAACACATACGCACTTAAGCACGCACAACACATGCATGCACATGCACACATTGCAGGCACGTGCACGGCTCACTCCACTACACTACACGACACAACTCTACACCGCACAATACACTACACCACACAGCATCACCTACCTGTCAAAACGCCCCAGCAGATAACAGACGTGCGGACTGACAGAAGTTCAGGCTTGTGGTCTCATGTGCCTGTGGCCCAATATCAACAACAACCTCCATTATCTGTTTTAACAATAAAACTAAGGTCAATCAAAGAAGAAGAGGAGAAAGAGGGGAAAAAATGCAATCGAGGAGGAGGGACGATAACTCAAATCCAAAAACCCAACACAACATCTGCAAGGCAGATGCGTGACAGCAACATAACCCAACGCGCTTGTCAGGCCTATATTTGTGTACCAATCAGAGTGGATTTCATCTCCAGAATTTTTCCAGAGGACAAACACATTGGTTGCCACGGGTTCTTTTTCTGTACGCCAAGTGCGTGCTGCACACGGGACCTCGGTTTTATCGTCTCATCCGAATGATTGGACACTCTGATTTACTACACAAACTTGGGAGAAAGGGGGAGAGCGGGAATCGAACCCAGACCCTCACGGACACTGTATTGGCAAATAAGTGTCTTTGCCACTCGGTCACTCTCCTCATTTGATAAACAAATCATTCGTCATGGACGGATGAGTGTACAAAGATGCTTAAACTAAGGAAAGTAAAGGTAAAGAAAGAAGAAGATGATAAAGTGGTGACGATCACAGCGTAAGAATAAACAGAATAAGAACAAAAAGGAGGTGTAGATAAAAACAACAACAATAAACAAACAAACAAAAAAACCAACAACATACGCCTCTTGCCATGCCTTTAACGTATTTCTGAGGGTGAGAGGACCGATCGTGACTTGCTGAACATCGAATAAATGAAAAAAAAAAGGTTATACTAGCAGCAATGGGGTGATAATATTGATCATGGTGTGTAGTGTGGTATTGACAATTTGAGGAATATTCTTGCATTTTCGTTACGTTGTGTTGCGAGCGCGCACGTGCGTGCGTGCGTGCGTGTGTGTGTGTGTGTGTGTGTGTGTGTGTGTGTGTGTGTGTGTGAGACAGACAGACAGACACAAGGCTGCGTCAGTGTGTGAAAGCATCCTTACAAGTATCATATGTGACCTGTTGCACAGAGTGTTTTTGATAATTGCTGCTTGTGTGTTTATTCCCCCTTGGTCTTTCGTGTGTCATTCACATCCCGTTTGAGACAATCCTTTCTTTGATAAAGTTTCATGTTTGGAAGAAAACCATTCTCAGTCTTTATTGAGTAAGCAATCTTTATACTTTATTACAGTCTATCACATATTTTAAAGTAAACCCCCCACCCCACCCCCAAACTACTGAAATAAAATTGAGATTTATATTCGTCAACAGAAGTGGATTTCAGATATAAAAAAAGAAAGAAAGATTATAATATTATACATGCCAAAAACAGAGACAGGAGTAGACATAAGCTGAAAGAGAGAGAGAGAAAGAAAGACATATAACTTACAAGACAAGAAAGAAATGAGGAAGGAAGGAAGGAAAGAAGAAGAAGAAGAAAGAAACAACGAAAAGAAAGAAAACTCTTACCTGGCATGCCTGGCAAAGGAAAGTTCACCGACACAACAATCGTTAAAGAAACAACAACCATAAACAACTTCAGTTTTTAGACTCCAGACTCAACATCAACAACTAAACTTTTTTTTTTGCATGTAGGTCCGACATGTTCAAGACAGAAACTGATAGGGTTTTAACTGACTGAAAATGGAGAGGAATTTGTCTTCGAGAAAACAAGAATCAAAACAACTCGGAGAATATCTTTTAGAGAGAAAAAAAGCAAGTACAACGAAAAGCAGTCTGGCGAATATATTTCAAAACAAAACGGCTAAAGAATATCTTTGAATAAGAGAATTCTGGAGAAAAGAAAACAAGAACTGGATTTTACAACAAGAAACGAACAAAACAACTGTCAACGAAATCGTCTGTATGATCTTCGAAGTCCGTGCAACTGCGAGCGCCTTTTAGCGCCCCGCATGAAAAATAAAGGGATGCATCCGCGAAAGCGTTGAAAGCTCATTGGCACGGTGACTTGACAAGAGAGACGAGTTTCACGTGCACTGGAGGAGCAGAGTCGAGAAGGAAGGAAGGAAGTAAGGAAGGATGGAAGGGAGGAAGACAGTAGTGTGTCTAACGAGTAGGTCAGCAAGCAGCCACAACAGCAGCAGTACTTGAGAAACACGAAGCAACAACAGCGTGAGGGGGGTTCGCCCTGAAAGACGTCAAAAGTGGCAGGACTTGGTGCGTTTATATGGGGGATCGTATCGGGAAGAAGGGGGGAGGGGGTTGGGTGGAGAAGAGAAGAGAGGGAGGAGGGGGGCGGGTGCGTGTGTGTTTGTGGGGGGAGGGGGGTGGGGGGGCAGGGTGAAGCTGTGGTGGGATGGAGGTTCTTTTTTTTTTGTTTTTTTGTTTGTTTGTTTTTTTGGGGGGAGGGAGGGTGTGGGGTAGTGGTGGTGGTGGGTGGGAAGGGATGGAGAGGTTGTAGTGGTGGTGGGGGTGGGGGATGGGGGTAAGATTGTAAGTACGTGCAGGAGGAGTGGGTGGAGGAGAAGAAGGAGCGAGAAGAAGAGGAGGGAATTGGTAAGGGGAGGGAGTGAGGAGTAGGAGGAGGAGGAGGAGGAGGGGGAGGAGGAGGAGGAGGAGAAAGGGGCGTGAGGACGGATTAGCAGCTGAAGTGGTTATCGTGGAAGCGGTGTGTGAGTGGGTCTTGTGCGCTCTCTGTCTGTCTGTCTGTCTGTATCTATATCTCTGTCTCTGTATCTGTGTCCGTTGATTTATCTATCCATTTATCTATTCATATATCATCATCACCATCATCATTATGATTATTATGACTATGGTTATTATCATTATCATTGTTATTTTCTTTCTTTGTTTTGTTTACTCCTGATTTTCTGTTCCATTGTCTCTGTCTTCCATCCATGTCTCTCTTTCTCTGTGTTCCTCTTCCTTTGTCTGTCTGTCTGTCTGTCTCTTTCTTTCTCTCACTCTCTCTCTCTCTCACACTCTCTCATTGTCCTTCTGTCTCTGTCTGTCTGTCTGTCTCTTTCTCCGTCTATCTGCCTCTGTATCTGTCTGTCTGTCTGTCTGTCTCTCACTCTCTCTCATTGTCCTTCTGCCTCTGTCTGTCTGTCTCTCTCTCCGTCTGTCTGCGTCTGTATTTGTCTGTCTGTCTGTCTGTCTGTCTGTCTCTGTCTCTCCGTGTCTCTGTGTCTCTCTGTGTCTGTATCTGTCTGTCTGTCTCTCTCCGTCTCTCTGTGTCTCTCTGCCTCTGTATCTGTCTATTTGTCTCTATCTCTCCGTGTCTCTCTGTCTCTCTACCTCTGTATCTGTTTGCCTATCTGTCTCTCTTTATCTATTTATCTTATTATTATTATTATTGTTATTATTTTATTTATTTTTATTATTATTTTTTGTTGTTGTAAGGATTGTGTTGAGTTCACACGTCATTAACTTTTGTGTGCTTGCGCAATGTTTGGGATGTCACGACTTGGAACAAAAGTTTCTACCTGCGAACATTGCTATTGTAACACACAGTGATGGCCGCTAGCTAGGCTTCCCACAGGTGGCCATTGCCCTCCTCATGGTGTGGAAGTACAGTGCTTCACCGATTTGTGATGTCTTTGCGTGTCTTTGTGTCGTGCGCCGAGAAAGAGGTTGGCTATGTGAATGAATCTGGGACAGTCTTCGTGTAATTATTATCATTTGATATTGTTTTTTTTTTTGTAAAAGTGATTTGGGTGTGGACGTCTGCCTTTTCTTTGAAATGAAATGACCTGTAACTTTAGCATAGCAATTAGATTTTTTTAATTTTTTAATAAAGGTGGTAGGTGTGTGTATTTCGTTTGTCTGTCGGTTTTTTTTGTTTTTTTTTTTTAAAGAAATGCCCGAGTTTTGTGCGTTCTTCATCTGTCACTGGTTTGCGTTGGTGTGTATTTTGTTTCTTTTCTTTTATACTTTCATTACTTTGTCATTGTTCTCCATTCGTCTTAGTTTTGTTATGATAATATTGAACTGTTTTACCCCCCCCACCCCCCACCCCCCCACCTCCTTCCCATTCTCTTAGCTCTGCCATCACACTGCTCTGTCTTACTCTGCCCCCCACCCCCCACCCCTCCCCCACCACTCCCAAACTTTCCCCACTCCTCTTAGCTCCGTCATCATACTGCTCTGTGTTATGTCGTCCCTCCCCTCCACTGAACTCTGTCATCATACTGCTCTGTCTTATGTTGTCCCTCCCCTCCCCTGAACTGTGTCATCATACTGCTCTGTCTTATGTTGTCCCTCCCCTCCCCTGAACTGTGTCATCATACTGCTCTGTCTTATGTTGTCCCTCCCCTCCCCTGAACTCTGTCATCATACTGCTCTGTCTTATGTTGTCCCTCCCCTGAACTCTGTCATCATACTGCTCTGTCTTATGTTGTCCCTCCCCTGAACTCTGTCATCATACTGCTCTGTCTTATGTTGTCCCTCCCCTCCACTGAACTCTGTCATCATACTGCTCTGTCTTATGTTGTCCCTCCCCTCCCCTGAACTCTGTCATCATACTGCTCTGTCTTATGTTGTCCCTCCCCTGAACTCTGTCATCATACTGCTCTGTCTTATGTTGTCCCTCCCCTGAACTGTGTCATCATACTGCTCTGTCTTATGTCGTCCCTCCCCTCCCCTGAACTCTGTCATCATACTGCTCTGTCTTATGTTGTCCCTCCCCTCCCCTTAGCTCTGCCATCATACTGCTCTGTCTTATGTTGTCCCTCCCCTCCCCTGAACTCTGTCATCATACTGCTCTGTCTTATGTTGTCCCTCCCCTCCCCTTAGCTCTGCCATCATACTGCTCTGTCTTATGTTGTCCCTCCCCTTCCCTGAACTCTGTCATCATACTGCTCTGTCTTATGTTGTCCCTCCCCTCCCCTTAGCTCTGCCATCATACTGCTCTGTCTTATGTTGTCCCTCCCCTTCCCTGAACTCTGTCATCATACTGCTCTGTCTTATGTTGTCCCTCCCCTCCCCTTAGCTCTGCCATCATACTGCTCTGTCTTATGTTGTCCCTCCCCTCCCCTGAACTCCGTCATCATACTGCTCCCCCTGGGGTCTCCCCTGGGGGTCCTCAGGGTTTTTTTCTCCTTTTTAGTTCCCAGGGTCACCTCACCTCATGCTCTTTCATGATGGTGAGCTCTTCTCCTTCTCCTTTTTTTAAATTTTGGTTTTATATTATCATCTGCCTTGATCGGTGTCTTATGTTGCCCCTCCCCTGAACTCCGTCATCATACTGCTCTGTCTTATGTTGTCCCTCCCCTCCCCTGAACTCTGTCATCATACTGCTCTGTCTTATGTTGTCCCTCCCCTCCCCTGAACTCCGTCATCATACTGCTCTGTCTTATGTTGTCCCTCCCCTCCCCTGAACTCTGTCATCATACTGCTCTGTCTTATGTTGTCCCTCCCCTACCCTGAACTCCGTCATCATACTGCTCTGTCTTATGTTGTCCCTCCCCTCCCCTGAACTCTGTCATCATACTGCTCTGTCTTATGTTGTCCCTCCCCTCCCCTGAACTCTGTCATCATACTGCTCTGTCTTATGTTGTCCCTCCCCTCCACTGAACTCTGTCATCATACTGCTCTGTCTTATGTTGTCCCTCCCCTCCCCTGAACTCCGTCATCATACTGCTCTGTCTTATGT
>NC_134894.1:54165129-54180129 GCF_041734735.1 Babylonia areolata | reverse complement strand
ACGTGTCCATACCTGGTTATAACGTTGTCCGCCTTGATCCCATTCTTCCCAAACAAACTGGTTTGATCCTTTACATCAGCCAGTCTCTCTCTTAAAAACGTATTCTTTCCTTTGACAAATACAATGTAGAATCAGAGTGGATCGAAGTATACATAAAAAAGTAAACCGCTATTAGTAGGATTTTTTTTATACAGAAACCCTTCAGAACATATTGACTGGCTTAATAAATTTGGTGAAATGATGCAGGCTGTTACACTTGCTGGTAATGAAGTCTTTCTTCTTGGGGATTTTAGCATAGACCTCCTAAAACCCAGTCATCGGTGGATTCAGAAATATAATTTTGGCCTAAATCAGTTAATTGATACTCCAACACGAATTAACCTTCTTCAAAAACATTAATTGATCACATCTATGTCAGTACAAAACACAATATCATAGAAGTCTGCGCTCCTTACAGTGGCTGTAGTGATCATTTGCCGGTGTGCGTCACCTGGCCGAAAAAGGGTACGAAAATTCCTTAACCTGGACATAAGTTCATTGCATATAGGCGTTTCGCTAATTTTGATAAAGAATCTTTCCTATTTGATTATCTCAGTCATCCCTGCCAAATATCTATCAGTTCACTGACCCTGACGAGGCCCTTAAATTCATTGATGTATTTGATAAACATGCTCCATTCAAAACCAAAAGAGTCAAACATATCCCTAAACCTCCTTGGTTAACTGATCTCAGATACAATCTTCTAAAAACTAAACAATCTGAAAAATTTAAGAAACAAAGAAATAAAGTGGTTGCAATGCTTCGCTCATCAAAAAAGAGATACATCCGGAATCTGTTTTCTAACCGTTCTAACACTAGCTCAGAATCGATATGGAAGGCCACAAACACCCTCTCAAGAAAAAGAACTTATAAAGTGTCAGTTGATGCAAGCAGTATTAATATCAATGACTAAAATTACCAATTTTCCAATGTTTCTAATTTCAAAAACAAAACATCAGACTTAACCATTCCACCAGTGTATGTATACGACATTTATTTTTTATCTCATACACCTGAAACAAACAGCCACACGAGGTCTTGATGGCATAGATGGATAAACATTAAAATCTGCTGGTCCTATCATTGCCGATTCTTATCTATACAATCTTTGTATTGATAAAAATGACATTCCTAATCATCTTAAACAAGTGAAAAATAATTCCAATGTATAAATTTGGAGATAAAACTGATCCCTCTAATTACAGGCCTATTTCGATTGTTTCAGTTCTTTCAAAACCTTTGGGAAAACACATTTATAAGCACCTCATGTCTCATGTTTCAAAGTACAATTTACTCCATCCTAACCAGTCTGGGTTCATAATAAATCACTCATGCCATACCGCACTGACTAATCTAGTAGATGAATTGCTTATAACAACAAATTCACAGCAATACTGTTCGTTGATTTTGAGAAAGCGTTTGTTATTGACCATAACCTATCACTAAGAAAACTAACACTTTATAGAATTTCTGAACATACTTTATCTCTCATTAGATTATTTATCACTAATCGGCAACACACTGTTTCTCTAACCAATGCACGATCTGGAATTCAGACACAAATATTTGGTGTCCCTCAAGGATCAGTGCTTGGTCCACTTCTTTTTTCCTTAAATATTAATTATCTTCCCCTGTTTATTACGAAAGGCTTATGTGAACTTTTTGCTGATGACACCTCTGTTCATTAGAACTGTTCAGACCTGAAAGAATTATCTATTAGCCTTCAAGAAAATGTTGATGAGTTGGTCAGATGGACTAAACAAAACCACATGGCGTTAAACGAGTAAAAAACTAAATACATGATAGTTACCTCTCGACAAAAACGACAAAATATTGATTTCTGTATGCCGCGTCCATTTATGTAGGTGATAAGAAGATAGATGAAGTAAGTAGTCACAGAGTTCTTGGAGTTACCTTAGATAATAATCTTTCCTGGACAGCACACATTGAATATTTATGCAAGCAAGTCTCCCCAAAAGTGTTCCAGCTATTTAGATTTAAACATTTTCTTCATCTTAATGCACGAAAACTGTTTTACCACGCACATATTCAGTCTTTAATAGATTGATGGATGATGGAGTCTCCCGTCGGACCGACGGATGAGTAGTCAGGCAGGCTTATCTGTCGGTGTGTGTCCTCATATGGGAAAAGAGACCGATTCTGGATGCGCAGCATTTCCCACAGGTGTTGCAAGGGAAAACGTCTCCAGAAGTTGAGCCCTGCTTCCTTCGCTCACGCTTCTCCTTAATGGCCAGCGTTCTCTTGTTTTCAAACGTCTTTATGCCACTAAAGCACAGCATCCTCCAGCGAGAGCGGTCAAGGGCATCAGTTTCCAAGGAAGCGATGTCTATGTCACAGGCTTTGAGGTTTGTCTTCAAGGTGTCTTTGAAGCGTTTGCAGGGTCTTCCAAGTTCGCGGTGGCCTTCCTTCAGCTGGCCATACAAAAGCATCTTCGGGATCCTGCTGTCTGTCATGCGGACAACGTGTCCTGTCCAGCGTACTTGGCACTGGATCAGCAGGCTTTCGATGCTGGGCAGGCCGCTCCTCTCTAGGACCTGGCGTTCTGTGTGCTAGCTAGTTGGTACATGGACTCAGTCTTGCTGAGGCTGATGGTGAGTCCAAAGCGCCTGCAGGAGGTTGAAAACCTGTCCATAATGAACTGCATGTCCTCATGGGTGTGTGCGGCAAGCGCACAGTCATCAGCAAAGAAGAGCTCTCTCAACAGTGCCTCAAACACCCTGGACCTAGCGTGGAGTCGCCGCAAGTTGAAAAGTTTGCCATCTGTGCGAAACTGAATGTAGATGCCCAGGTCACAGTCTTGGAAGGCGTCAATCAGCATGGCAGAGAAGAGAATGGAGAACAGTGAGGGTGCCAGGACGCAGCCCTGCTTCACTACATTTACCACAGGGAACGGATCCGACATGTCAGTAATTTTCCTGTACTCTCGCCTGCATGCCATCGTGGAATGAGGCAATCAGCTGAATTAGGCTCTCTGGGCAGCCGAACTTTAGGAGGATCTTCCACAGACCACGGTGGTTCACCGTGTCGAAGGCCTTAGTCAGGTCTACAAAGACCATGTGGAGCTCCTTGTTCTGCTCACGGCACTTCTCTTGCATCTGGCGAACGGCAAACACCATGTCACATGTTCCCCTGCCTGAGCGGAAGCCGCACTGTGCTTCAGGGATGACTGTATTGGACACATGGTCAACCAGTCTGTTCAGTATGATGCGGGCGAAGATCTTGCCGGCGATGCAGAGGAGAGAGATTACACGGTGGTTATCGCGGGATCTACTTTATTTGATCTTTGCAGCGCCAGTACTTAAAAGCCATTACTTAGAATTCATAAGCGAGCTCTCAAAGTTGTACTCCTTAAATCTTCTACACTGACATCTGAAGAGTATATAACACTTGATATCCTTCCCGTAACATACAAACTGCAATACAATAAAGCAATTATAATGCATCGAATACATAATGGATTTGCTCCTTCACTAACTCTACGATTCCCCTTGAATCAGTCTATGTATACAAACAACATCATTATAAAAAGACCAAGAATTGATCTGTTTAAAACTAGTCTGGCATACTCAGGAGGGACACTTTGGAACTCCTAACCAGAATATATTTAAAAAAATTTTAAAAAAACCAACAAAAAAAACCGGTGTTTTTTTGTTGTTGCTTTTCTTCTTATTATTGTGTGTTTTTTGTGTGTGTTTTTTTTAATTATTATTATTTTAGTGTTTGGTTGTCTTTCTGATGTCCTAGTTTGTGTGTGAGTAGTATGTGATGCCTGACCTTTTTTACTTCATTTTCTTTTTTTCTCTGTCTCCCTTACTGACTCCCCCCCCCGGATGCTTGAGTGTGTATGTAATCTTGTTAGTGGTCTGTGGGTGGATATATCTTTCTCTTCCCCTTTTTTTCTCGATTGAGTACTTTGTTTTTTCATTACACTTGATATTTGCATTTTGTGTGGGGTTTTTGTTTGTTTTGTTTTTTGTTGGTGTTGTTGGTTTGTTGTTGTTTTTTCCACAGGGCTGGGTGGAGAAAAGCATATGTATTTGCTTATCTCATTACCCCGGTCAAATAAAATTTCGTTCGTTCGTTCGTTCGTTCGGTTTTTTTTTTGGTTTTTTTTCTCTTTCTCTCTCTCCGCCTTCTGTTTCCTATGTGACTGAATGACCGCTTATCCGTCTGTCCCTCCCCACCCCCACCCCCCCACCCCCGCCCCCATCCCCTATAATTTTCTCCCTTCTCTCTAACTCCCTCTCTTTCTCCCTCCCTCCACCTTCCCTCTTTCTCTTCCTCCCTCCCTCCATCTCTCTACCCACCCTTTCTCCCTGTCTCCCGACAAATATCCACCCCACACCCCCTCTCTCGTGTTGCAGGGCATCGCCTTGTTAACCCAACGCAGACCTGATTACACAAGGAAAACAGTACCCAATTTCCTGGTTACGTACCTTCATCCAGAACGTTGGTCCAGTTTCTGGTGTTCTGTAAGAAGATGGTTTGTACGAGGGATGTGGAGGTGGATGTGGAAGTGGATGTGGAGGTGGTAGCGAAAGCCTTGGGGCGGCGGTCCACGATAGGGCACGACCGTACAGTGACGGAGCGGAGGGATTCACGCCGAAAGCTCGTGCGTGTTCGGCTGTTCGATTGGCTGTGGTACCGCCCCCCCCCTCCCCCCACACTCACCCCCACTCCTCTGTCACCCCTGTCGCATGGAAGCCAGAACAGGTTTGATCTCCATTCAAAGATGGACGCAATAGCCTAGTGGCTAAAGCGTTGGAGGATCCCAGGTTCGAATCTCGGTATCGGCGCCTGGTGGGTAAAGGGTGGAGATTTTTCCGATCTCCAAGGTCAATATATTTGCTGACCTGATTGTGCCTGAACCCCCTTCGTGTGTGTACGCTCGCAGAAGATCAAATACGCACGTTAAAGATCATATAATCCGTGTTAGCGTTCGGTGGGTTATGGAAACAAGAACTTACCCAGCGTGCACACCCCCGAAAACGGAGTATGGCTGCTTACATGGCGTGGTAACTAAACAAAACGGTCATGCACGTCAGTTGTTACATGACTGTCTGAGTGTATATGTGTACTTGCCTGAAATCTGATTGAATGACACAGGAAAGGAATGATGAGCGCCATATGACAGCCGTCAGTCGGTTCTACCCAGGTAGACAGCCTGTTGTGCAAAAGACCCCGAGTTTGTAAAGCGCTTAGAGCTTGGTCTCCGATTGAGGATTGGCGCTACACAAGTATCCATATCATTCATTTATTCATCTATCCATCCATCCATTCATTCATTCATTCCAGACCACGCAGTCCTAAAGAACTTGACCTTAAGGGCGTCAGTCAGCCAATAGGTCGCTACACTCCACTTCACAAATGATCTCCGTGAGATCACCAACACTTCCCTTGAAGTGACATGATTTCCTGTCGCATACAGTTCCTGGAAATACTTTGTGTACTATGACCATGTTACGGCTGCACGACCGTCAGCAGAAGGCAGCGACGACAGGATTATTCCAGTTGCACTTATTAATCACGAAACTTTGCACGAAAAACTACTATTTCTAAGACGTTATGAATAACATCACCATCTTTAACCCCAAACAATATGAGGTTGGTTGTTTTTTTTGAGAATATTTTACGTTTGTACAAGGTCCAGATAAACTCATCATGAATCTTTCAAGAGAATTCAAGAAATCACAAGAAATATGACAGTTCCAAAATAAGCATATAACTGTTTTTACTTCTTCACCACAAACAGCGTGAGTCAATATCTTTACACCACAAAAAAAAAAAAAAAAAAGACTTAAGAGTGAGACTATTTTTTTTTTTTACAGAGAAAGAGATAACTATGCGCAAGCCTTTTTCGTTAGAAACATAGGTCCTGCGCAGAGCGTGTCTCTGAAGGAGAGAGGCCATCACCTTCATCAGCCATGCCCCCTCCCTCCCTCCCCATACCTCTCACCACCCCCACTCCCACGCCTCCACCTAGTCCTAGCCTATATAAGTCAGCTGCTTTGGCTACGCTCACCATCGCCATCAACTACGCTCATGGACGGAAGGTTAGGAAAACACACTTGACCTTTGTATCAGAACCTTCTGCCCTCTTTCTCTCTTACCCCCTCCTTCTCTTCACGGTGTGTGTGTGTGTGTGTGTGTGTGTGTGTGTGTGTATGTGTGTGTGTGTCGGGGTGGAGAGTGGGGGGGGGGACTTGGGGGGGAGGTTTAAATGGGGATGCGTGTGTGTGTGTGTGTGTGTGTGTGTGTGTGTGTGTGTGTACTATTCTTTCAACATATATCTGGAGTTTCAGACAGAAACAGTTCTTAGAAAACTCAAATCAGAAGCTCTGGTGGAATCTCTCTCTACCAGTGAGAAAAGGCACTACCCTCCCCCCCCCCCCTCCCCCCGATCAATTTCCACAAGAAACTTGACACAGTCTAAGAACTAATGCATGGTTATGCAGATTTTTGAAACCGTCACCACTATGTATTTGTGGTAAGACCCTTGACATCCCACATTTTTTGCTCGAATGTCCAGATACACATTTACATTTCAAACCCCTTCTTGATATGATTATATCCTTTAATATTCCATTTGCCATGTCCAGCGTTTTTCACCCTAGCAAAGAAAATGGTTGGTCTCTGACAAAAACCGCAGTTGACCTAATCAAAAGCCATCCAACTGGTCGGTTTTTCTAATTTGTTTCATCCCTTTATATATTATATGCTGCAGAGTTTCCCCTCTGTTTTATTTAATCCAAAGTAGTGTTTCGTTTTGGGTGATAGCGTCAGATTTACTTGTAGAGCAAAGTTCCCATTATTCTAATAAGTGGAACTGTTCGACTCTAACATGTAATATGTCGTCTTGATTACATTACGAAACCTTAATTTCATGAGAAAGAGTGAGAGACAGTGTGAGTGTGAGTGTGTGTGTGAGTGAGTGGGTAGGGGAATGAGGTGGGGGGATTTAAATGGGCGTTTGTGTGCGTGCATGGATGTATGTAGGGAGAGGGTGGAGGAGACACGTATGTGAGTATGTGTGTGTGTTAGAATATTTTTTGAGATGATGATATTAATGAAACTTGGTAAATTGCTTTGTTAAATATGTTCTTTTTAAATTCATATATATATATATTTTTTTTTTTCCTCAGATTAGAATTTCTTTGTGTTGGTCTGTTGATATTTATTCAAATGGTTGCGAAAATGTCAGTACAACAAACAGTCAGTGTGTGTGTGTGCGTGGCATGTGCGTGGGCGCGCGTGTGTATGTATGTTAGAAGACGTGAGTACGTGTGTGTGTGTGTGTGTGTGCGTGTGTGTGTGTGTGTGTGTGTGTGTGCGTGTGTGTGTGTGTGCGTGCGTGCGTGCGTGCATGTGCGTGCGTTATCATCTTTTCGTTCCTCACTCTTTCCGACATTCTTACCTTTTTCTTTGGATGTAAACAACATTACTATTGATATGTCATGTTTGTATTCGTACTATAATGCACGCTTCGTCCACTTGAAGACGAAAAGAGAGAATTTGGAGAAAGGAAGAAGAAAACACACACACACACACACACACACACACACACACACACACACACACACACACACACACACACACACACACACACACACACACACACACACACACACACACACAGAAAGAGAGAGAGACAGAGAGAGAGAGAGAGAGAGAGAGAGAGAGAGATGGACGGTCCATGATATTAATTCATAATTGATAATAATAATAATAATAATAATTCATTCGTATATAACGCTTAAATACAAGCAGAAGTAAGCTTGAAGCGATTTACAAATCCAATACTTAAAATAACTGAATAAACACAATACGACAAAATAGAGATATAAGATAACCGTAAAAGCAATAGAGACACATTCACTGGTTCTACAAATGCAAAGTCGACAATACCGACTCGTTTTTATCCTAGATGCAACAAACCTTACACTCCATCACACATGCACAAAAACATAGGCAAACAAACCGAGATCAGATCAATCACATGGCTATACGCATATCGAAGGATAACCATATCTCTATTTTAATCTAAAAATCAGAAATCGTTCAACCATTCAGATCACACTACCACCTCCTCCCCTGACCCATGACCCCTCTCTCTCTTGCTCATTCTCTCGAATCACTCATAATTCACACTAATACTGCCTTGAATTGAGACAACGATACCAGTAGTAAGTTATGAGCGATATATTTTTTAAGAGATGAATTTTCAGATTTGCTTTGGAGGTGGAAAGATTAGCTATTTGTCTGAGAGCAATGGGCAGAGAGTTGTTGGACCAAAGACAGAGAATGACTTCCTTCCACAGGAGTTTAGGAGGTATCGGGGAACAGTTAGCTGGAAGGAGTCTAGAGATCTTAATGTTCGGTTAGGCAAGTGTGGACTGAGATGTTCAGAGAGATACGAGGACGTTGTGTCATAGTTGAGGCACTGAAAACAGAGAGTGGCAACTTTGCATTCAATTCTGGCTCCAACAGGTAACCAGTGAAGTGTCCGTCCGGAGGAGAGCTGTAGCACTATCGCTCCTTGCCTTTTTGAGGACGAGTCGAATGCACTATTATGTATTTTTTAGCTTGTATAGTTTGTCATTCGGAAGGCCAGCTAAAAGAGAATTGCAATAGTCTAAGCGAGACAGAATGAAGGCAACATCCAGTTTATTGGCAGCGTCAGTAGACAGGAAGGAGCCAAATGTTACTAATCTTTCGAAGCTGAAAGTAAGGAACTTTGCACGGATAGTTCACATGAGACACCATCGTAAGAGATGAATCTAGGTAAAACCTAAGATTGCGGACTGAACTAGAAAAGGAAATTTGAAGTCAGAACATGTGATATGCTTTGTATCTATCTGTTTCAGCTTATTTTTTGTACCGGTCAGCATAAGTTCTGTTTTGTCATCATTCATTTTTAGCTTGTTTTGTTTCGTACACATGGCTACTTTTTCTGTGCAGGATTTAAAGTTACTAGTCAAGCTTGGAATTTCAGTAGGAATGATAGAACCGTGTAGTTGAGAATCGTCAGCAAACAGATGATAGTGAGACACAGACTGTCGGATGATCAAACGTAGATGATATGTATACATTGTGAAAAGTATCGGTCCCAGAACAGAACCTTGTGGTACGCCGTATTTCAGTACAGATGGAACAGACTGGTTTCCATTCACAAGAACAGGAAGTGTGTGACTTGATAAATAGGACTGGAACCATTTCAAGGCAGTAACACCGAATCCGGACGTAGTACGTAACTTTCCGATCAAAATGTCATGATTTATTGTGTCAAATGCTGTAGAAAGGTCCAATAATGATAGAATGGAAACCTTGCCTGTATCAGATGCTTGCAACAGGTCATTGACCATATGCAATAGAGCTGTTTCCGCGCTATGTCCTTTTCTGTTCGCCGACTGAAATGGCTTCAACAGACTGTGGATCTCAAAGTGTTTCATCAGGTGGTTAGATACAATGGGCTCAAGAACTTTGGATAGAAATGGGAGGTGTGAGACTGCTCTGTAGTTGTTGTTTTTTTATATAGATTTTCCGGAACGAGAATGGTTTTCTTTAAAATGTGACACACCAAGGTATGCTTGAAGGACTGTGGGACAACACCTGAGGTCAACTATGTGTTCATGATATCAGTTATGGTAGGTAACAATTCATCTGAACACTGATAAAAAATTTTTTAAAAATAAAATAAAAAATGCGGGATAGGATCAAGACTGGAGAATATTTTTGACGTGTCCATTTGTGACAGTCTGAAAAATAGTGAAATGTGTACTACTAAAATTATCAGTTGAAAAAACTAAACAACGTCTAATTCGTCCCTATTTTACTGGTAAAATAATCGATAAACTTATCAGCTAGGCCATCAGATGGTATGTTCCTGGGAAGAACATTTCGAGCATCCTTTCCCATTATCTGATTTGCCTAGCGAAATAGGAATCAGCGACCTCAATTCTGTCACACACGTTTCTTTTTTGCATCACGGATCATTTGGTTCACAACATTAGGAAAATGAGCCTAGATCTGTCTAAAACCTTCAAGGCCAGACATTTGCCATTGTCGCTCAGCAGAACGACAGTGCTGTTTTACCTGCTTGATATCGAGGGACAGCCAGAACGCGCATATGCGATCGAACACAACATGCATTGTCAGAGGGCATGTTTATCAAGCAGGTCTTGGAGGGAAGTGTTAATAATAAGAAATGGGATCAATGGTGCATAGACTGGTGTGAAATACTTTAGAAACATCAGCTTAAAAAAAAAAGATTTGTTTGTATTTGTATTTCTTTTTATCACATCAGATTTCTCTGTGTGAAATTCGGGCTGCTCTCCCCAGGGAGAGCGCGTCGCTACACTACAGCGCCACCCATTTTTTGTATTTTTTCCTGCGTGTAGTTTTATTTGTTTTTCCTATCGAAGTGGATTTTTCTACAGAATTTTGCCAGGAACAACCCTTTTGTTGCCGTGGGTTCTTTTACGTGCGCTAAATGCATGCTGCACACGGGATCTCGGTTTATCGTCTCATCCGAATGAGTAGCGTCCAGACCACCACTCAAGGTCTAGTGGAGGGGGAGAAAATATCGGCGGCTGAACCGTGATTCGAACTAGCGCACTCGGATTCTCTCGCTTCCAAGGCGGACGCGTTACCTCTAGGCCATCACTCCACTTGACATCAAGAGATCTGTAATTGCGTGAACGAACGTTTTTCATTTTTTTTTTTTTTTTCAGTTTAAGATTAAATGAGATTACAAAGTGGCCGGAGATACGTTTGTCAACGACAACAAGACCCAGCACATCGTTTTCACTGATAGTTATGACCCAGTCCAATGTGCGACCGTGACGGTGGGTGGCACCCTTAACAAGCTGCTGTAAACAATAAATTTCTAGTAAATTCTTCAGAATGGTGATATTCGCATCAGTAGATGAATCGTAATGGAAATTAAAATCACTAACTATAAAAAAAAAACCCAACAAAAACACCAACAACATTATCACGAGAAATTAACCAATCCAACAAATCATAAATTTAACTGATAAACATTTTGTTAGAAATTTTGTTCTTTTTGTTTGGTGCTGGTCTGTAGACTGAGGAATGTAACAGACTGGTTCACATAACACAGCCGAGTTTCACACATTTCAATAGATTTAAAATCTAGATCCTTGGAACCAGCTTAGACGTTGATGTTTCACACATTTCAAAAGACTTAAAATCTAGGTCCTTGGAACCAACTTAGACGTTGATGTTTCACACATTTCAAAAGACTTAAAATCTAGGTCCTTGGAACCAACTTAGACGTTGATGTTTCACACATTTCAAAAGACTTAAAATCTAGGTCCTTGGAACCAACTTAGACGTTGATGTTATACATATTTCAAAAGATTTAAAATCTAGGTCCTTGGAGCCAACTTTGACGTTTATGTTATACATATTTCAAAAGACTTAAAATCTAGGTCCTTGGAACCAACTTAGACGTTGATGTTTCACACATTTCAAAAGACTTAAAATCTAGGTCCTTGGAACCAACTTTGACGTTTATGTTATACATATTTCAAAAGACTTAAAATCTAGGTCCTTGGAACCAACTTAGACGTTGATGTTATACATATTTCAAAAGACTTAAAATCTAGGTCCTTGGAGCCAACTTAAACGTTGATGTTATACATATTTCAAAAGACTTAAAATCTAAGTCCTTGGAGCCAACTTAGACGTTGATGTTATACATATTTCAAAAGACTTAAAATCTAGGTCCTTGGAACCAACTTTGACGCTGACAGCTAAACTGTTCCTGAACAGAACTGCAAGTCCACCACCAGCACCAGTCCTTCCTGGAACAGATTTCAATGTGAAACCATGAGGGGTAACAACCACAATTCATCACCAGTGGGTCTAAACTATGTCTCAGTTAAAAACATCGTCACAATTTTCTTCCACGATCAAATCACACACATCATCTGTTTTGTTTCTACACGATTGGGTATTAAGACACATTATTACAAAAGAAAAAGAAAAAAAAAATGTTCTTGGGTGAAAATACTTGTGTCAATCTTGGTCAGGTTTGAAAAGATACCTTTTTTGTGTGGAAAACTGAGTGAGAGAGATGGAACATACTTACAGTCACTGTCGGAGAGCAGGATACGACTGGAAATCCAAACAGGAATCCTCCTGCCCTGCTTCCTGTGAGGACGCTTCTTCCTGGCAGGCTTCCTGAGACAGGGCGGGCAGCGGGAATGAATTCCCCAGTCCCTGCAGGTGTTGGCACAGTGAGACAGGGCGGGCAGCGGGAATGAATTCCCCAGTCCCTGCAGGTGTTGGCACAGTGAGACAGGGCGGGCAGCGGGAATGAATTCCCAATCCCTGCAGGTGTTGGCACAGTGAGGAGCAGAGAGCACAAGTCCTGGATGGCAGGGAGGAAGAAACTGGAGGGGCGCTGGCCGTTGTCAGAGAAAATGAACAGTGGTTAAAATTCAGGAGCTGGTCACGAGAATTCTTCGTTCATGGGCTGCAACTTCCACTTTCACTCATATGTACAAGAGTGGGCTTTCATGACTGTTTTCACCCCGCCGTGTAGGCAGCCATACTCCGTTTTCGGGGATGTGCATGCTGGGCCTGTTCTTGTTTCCATGACCCACCGAACGCTGACGTGGATTACAGGATCTTTAACGAGAGTAAAACACGGAGGAAACATAACGTTTGCCAATAGCCTCGGGGTGCACTTGTACTGGAAGAGTGCACGGGAACTCACAAGAATGCACACCAACAAAACTATACCGCGCAAAAAGATCATCATTCTCCGTTGTTCGCGTTCTCACAATGAAACAAGGAAGAGAGAGACACCGGGGAAATTCGGTAGAAATTCGGAGAAATAAGGTATTCTGTAGTCCATGCCAAACGTTGAAGAAGAAAAACAACCCACATACCACGGTGTTTTTCAGGTCATGTCAAATACGATGGAGACAATCACAATAATATTCAAGTTAATTCAAACACCAGTTAAGACGAAAAATGCGTGGAGCGTGCACTTCAAGCCTGCAAGTGGAATCGTGATATCTCACACATCGTGACAACTCCATCCAGTAAAAAGAGAGAGACAGAGGGAGAGAGAGGGACGGCCAGCCTGAGAGAGCGGGCAAGGCGATAGACATGGTAAATGATTCTATTGAATATTGATGGATGAAAATGCTATGGAGATCCATTGCTGCTGAGGACTATGGTGACAGGACTGTGCTCTGTTTTCGTGTCCTTTCATAATAGACTCTGGCATCAACCAGACCCGAGAAAATTGGCAATATCCACAGGTCTTCCCCACACGACGCAATAAGCAGTATTCACACGGCGTGGGCGTTCACTCTGCCATCGGCACAGGGGAGAGGAGGAGAAGTAATGTGGACACAGCCGAAAAATGGACTCCTGAAGTGTTGGTCAAGATAGTTCGACAGCACACCCAGAGACGCATACGTGTAAACAATAACATCTGACTGTGTGGTTCCAGCCTTCACGACACCATACACCAGCTTTACAGCAGCCGGCTGGGAAGTTCCTAAGGTGAGATGATTCTAATGATGATTAAACCACCAACCTCCCACTTTTCAGTCTATGAGGGGCAGGTGGTCTTATCTGGACAATTACTCTACCTCCGCCACTTTCTCCCTCCCTCTCCGTTCATTTGATTAAGTTTTCTTTTTTTTTTCTTTTCTGGATTCTCCGTGTCTGTGAATTTGAGTCTGTCTGTCTGTCTCTGTTTCTCTGTGCGTGTCTCTTTCTCTCTCTGTCCCTCCCTCCCATCTCTCTCCCCCCCACCTCCCCGGCCCTTGCTGGTGATGTTTGTCGTCTATTTTTGTTTTCTGCATTAATTAATGAGTTGACAGTAGAAGTTATAAACTCTGAAAGGCACAGTTCAGTATTGTTTTAGCGGATGATGTCGTGCTAATAAGAAACCGTGACAGGGTTATACAATCAATTCAATAGTCTGTATTGAGCCTCTACCACTCTTCAGTTTAATGTAGATTTGGATAAAAGTAACGAAATTGTATTTAGAAAGGAAGGGTACTTATCTGAAAGAGAAAGATGGACATGTAACGGAGTCTCAATGCCCATAGTAAATGGATGCAAGTATGTAGTTGTGTATTTCCCTGCACGTTTGAGCTTTACCTTTGCATTTAAAAACCTCGCAAGCAGAGCAAAAACATGTTGTTATGTGTTGTTAAGAAATTATAATCATTACAAAATGAATCACTGAAATTGTTCTTGAGATTCTTTGACAAGCAAATACAACTGTAGTGCAGCACCGATCACAGTTACGGGGTCTTGACATTGCCGCTGTATATTGCGAGAAAATTCGTTTATATGCTTTGGAAAAAAAAAAAAAAATCTTGGTGTTTCGCTACAAACGCCTAATGATCTTGTCTATTGTGAGACAGTGTCGTTACTACCTGCTGTTAAATGTATTCAGTGCTGGTTGAAGTGGATGCAGATGGGTGAACACAGATAACCTTATAGGGCATACAAAATGTTGTTAGAAGTAGACAACAGGGTTTCAAGAATTATAATTAAGCTGTGTGAAAACGGATTTGATGATGCATGGATCAGTTGTGGTGTTGGAGATGCAAATGCTTTTGTTCGTGTGTTTTGTGAAAAACTGACCGATGGCAAACGTGGAATTCCTATGTCGAAAACAGTGACAATATGTATATATATATATATATATATATATATATATATATATATATATATATATGAAACACACACACACACACACACACACACACACATATATATATATATATATATATATATATATATATATATATATATATATATATATATATATATATATTTATATAATGATAATTAATTGTCATTGTTTTCCACTCTGTATGTCAGTGCATATTGGTAGACATTTAAATTGTATAATGATGAAATTTCGATTTGGTGTCTCTG
>NC_134894.1:54155129-54160129 GCF_041734735.1 Babylonia areolata | reverse complement strand
CATCACGCCTGGAGCTTCCTGACATTACGTAATAGGCTTTTAAAGTTGCGTGTGTGTGTGTGTGTGTGTGTGTGTGTGTGTTTCTCTCTGCTTTATATATGTGGTTCTTTCTCTGTCTCTGGACCTTGTATTTGGAATGAACTTCCTCTTTCGCTTCGTCAGGTCTCCGCACTCAGCTCTTTCAAGTATGGCCTTAAAACCCACCTCTTCACAAGATAGCCTTCCTCCACTACCTCTTCCTTGTCTTCAGTTTCTTCAGTTTTAGAGTTATGCATGCGTGAGAATGACTGGTGTGAAAGCGCTTAGATTTGTCTCTGCACAAGATTCAGCGCTATATAAATACCAGTATTATTATGGTTATTATTATTCTGTGTTGGACTGTCTGCCTGTCTGTCGCATTGACCTTCTGTCTCCCTGCTCTTTCTCTCCCCGTCTCTCTGTTCCCACTCTTTCTCCCCCTTTCTCTCCATGTCTCAGAGTCTCACCATCTGTCTCTTATGTCGTGTGTGTGTGTGTGTGTGTGTGTGTGTGTGTGTGTGTGTGTTCGTGCGTGCATGGTTGTGTGTGTGTGTGTGTGTGTTTATGACAGACAGACATACAGAGGTTCTGCCCTTAGCACCAAGCACGTGTATGTGTGTGCATGTGACAAAGTGTGTGGGAATGTGTATGTGTTGTGTGTGTGTGTGTGTGTGTGTGTGTGTGTGTGTGTGTGTGTGTGTGTCTTTATATGTACGTGTGTGCGTATGTTTGTGTGTGTATGTGTGCATGTATATATATATATATATATATGTGTGTGTGTGTGTGTGTGTGTGTGTGTGTGTGCGTGCGTGCGTGCGTGTGTGTGTGTGTGTGTACGACACTGTGTGTGCATGTGCATATGTGTGTGTGTGTCTGTGCTCGCATGTATGTGTACACGTGTTTGTGAAAGACAGACAAAGAGAGAGAGGGAAGAGGGGTGAATTCTGTCTTTGTGGCCCGACGGGCGCAATAGCCGAGTGGTGTTGAACTGTTAATCTGAGGGTCCCGGGTTCGAATCACGGTGATGACGCCTGGTGGGTAAAGGGTGGAGATTTTTACGATCTCCCAGGTCAACATATGTGCAGACCTGCTAGTGCCTGAACCCCCTTCGTGTGTATATGCAAGCAGAAGATCGAATACGCACGTTAAAGATCCTGTAATCCATGTCAGTGTTCGGTGGGTTATGGAAACAAGAACATACCCAGCATGCACACCCCCGAAAACGGAGTATAGCTGCCTACATGGCGTGGTAAAAACGGTCATACACGTAAAAGCCCACTCGTGTGCATCCGAGTGAACGTGGGAGTTGCAGCCCACGAACGCAGAAGAAGAAGAAGAAGAAGTCTTTGTGGCCCAAGACACAGAGGCCTGGGCCTGTTTGTTGTGCCTGGCGCTTCGAAGCGTGCGAGAGAGCACGAGCGTTCGTTTGCCTGAGTGAATATGTATGTTTGTGACTGACAGAGAGACACAGAGAGAGAGAGGGAAGGTGGAGGATTCTGTCCTTGGCGCTAAACACACGCAGAACTAGGCCTCAGCCTGTTTGGCACGCTGTTACCTTTCTTCATGCGTGGCACCTTGCAAGCAGGTGACGGCTCACTGTCGCTCTCATGGCATCAAGGCATCACGCCCAGAGCTTCCTGACATTACGTAATAGGCTTTTAAAGGTGTGTGTGTGTGTGTGTGTGTGTGTGTGTGTGTGTGTGTGTGATGGCACATTCTCACAAAAATCCACACACAAGTCTCGACATGCACGATACTGACCAATGCAAGCAGAACACTGAAATCCGTTGAAACTGGATCACGGATATTGTTTATTTGTTTTGTTCACAGCCAGCACAGTCCTCAGTACCGACGCTGATAACGTTAAGCGAACAGTATCAGTATCAGTAGCTCAAGGAGGCGTCACTGCCTTCGGGTAAATCCATATACGCTACACCACATCTGCCAAGCACATGCCTGATCAGCAACGTAACCCAACGCGCTTGGTCAGGCCTTGAGAAGAAAAATAGAGCGTCCGGAAACAGCAGCAATCTTGGGCAAAGAATGCGTCTGAATGCGAAAGCGTGAGAGGAAGGGAAAAATGGATGGGAGACAGACGGGAATACTGACAGCCCACTTGTGTTTCCCGGCGAAATACTTCTGTCTGGCCAATAAGTTATAAACGCGGTTTGCGCATATGAAGGCCTTTTTTCTACGAGTATTTCTAAAAATGTTTTGAACCAACGGAATCCACAAATTTTGCTTGGGCCGGTTCTAAATACGGGTTGAACTAATGTACGGCAAACTTCTCTTGGGTTAGTTTTGAAGACGGTTTGAATCTGTGGGTACTAAATTTCTTTTGGGTCAATTATAAACACGACTTGAAATTTCTTATGCCAAATATCCTCTGGGCCAATTATGAACACAGTTTATGCCTGTGGATGCCAGTTTTTATTCTTGGGCCAGTTTTAATTAAAGGTTTCAACAAATGGCTGACCAGTCACTGACACCTGTCATTTTTCCAAGCCATGGGGGAAATCAGACTGAGTTTCGTGGGGTGAGATGTGGAGGCACTATCAGACCAGCTCAAAAATCCCAGTTTGATGATAAACTCAACGTTTGATGCAAGACAATAATAATACGGTATAAAACCAGGTCTTCTTCACTTGGCCTTGATCACAGACCAAGGTCAGTTTCTTCTTTCCCATAGAGAAACCAAACCTGACACGTTGAAAGGCAGTCATTGCCTGTCTTTGAAGTCTGCTTTTCCCGGTAAAGTTCATGCGAACTCGAAAACATTTGGAAGGCGTGACCTCTTTTTTGTTTTTGCAATCAGTTCCTTTCGCACCCCCATTCCCCGCTCGCTCTCTCGCCCAACGTCTCAAAGCTGTTCTGCCATGTCCGCTTTGAACAAGATTCCGTTGACATTTCAAGGACAGTATCATCTTGCGCATCCAATACAGATCGGATGCCGCTGCTGCTTTCTGTGCCCACCACTGTGTCTTCTTCACCTGCCATGGCAAGATTGGGTGACGTGGCAAGGGAAAGAGAGAGGGGGGGAGATGGATGGCGGCTAAAATAGGTCAGGGGATTGACATGTAGATGGAGGTTGTATTGTCGCTGCTTCATGTTGTTTATTTAATCTAATCATTTCATCATGATTTTGTTTCGGTCCATGTCAATGTTTTACCCAATTAGGGTAGGTTCGCCAAGGCCTGATCAGCGTGTTGGGTTTATGCTTGATACACAGAAGGAGGTCTCCACTCCATATCCTCCGGACATGGGAAGTTAAAAGTGCTGCAAACTCTAGACGACAGCCATGCGTGTGTTCATCATCATCATCATCATTACTACCATCTTCATCATCATAATCGTCGTCGTCAACATCATTGTCATCATCACTATCATCACAACCATTTGAAAAGAGAAGCTGACACAACATGTCGTGCATTTACAAAAGTGTTTCTTCAGGTCGTTCTACGTTATTCAATAGCATTTATAGTTAGAGAATATACTTTTTGTTAGTTCGGTACATTTTTAGATCTCATTGAAAAACACAGTAAGCTTATTCTCTCTCTCTCTCTCTCTCTCTCTCTCTCTCATTCAATATATATATATATATATATATATATATAATAAATCATATATATATATATATATATGTGTGTGTGTGTGTGTGTGTGTGTGTGTGTATCTGTGTGTGTGTTCTCGTGTTATATATATATATATATATATATATATATATGTGTGTGTGTGTGTGTGTGGGTGTGTGTGTGTGTTTCGTTTTATTGTCGTAAAACTGAACAACATATTTGTGGTGTAATTCACGTCGAATTCCATGTTTTGGACGGCGAATAAATCAAGACAAGCACGCGCATAACCATTGAAACTAGGCACTTCACTGTTTTCGTATTTTTCTCTTTAATCGAGCTGAACACTTGAAAATAAGTTATGAGCACTTGAAACTCATCCAGTTTTGAAAGAGAAGACACTGTTCAATTACGGAGGAATGCTGCGAATCTCTCTCTTTCTGTCTCTGTCTCTCTCTCGACTTTGACTTTTCTATTTTCCGCGAGTCAAGATAACACTGCACTCTTTCTTAAGGTCGTAGTGTTTGTGTATCAGTCTGTTTGTGATATGTTGCGCGCGTGTGCATACCCCCCCCTCCCCCCATACACACACACACACACACACTGCAACACACACGCGCGCACGCACGCACGTACGCGCGCACACACACACACACTCAAAGAGACACACACACACACGCAGAGAGAAGGGTGCAGAGAAAATGGAAAGGTTTGTTGTTGCTGATGTTGTTGTTTCGATTTACCGCGAATGAAAACATTAATTTCGGGAGAATTTAGTTCACAACCGGTTACATTGGAAATCCTATTCCTTGTCGCAAAGATTACCTCGCGCGCAAGTCCGTGCACGTGCGTGCCAAAGGTCACTGGGTGGCGACACGAAATGATGGAGAAGCTATTAGGAAATGTATCGATCGACAGATTATTGTCGCCTTTCGCAACTTGCCGGTATCTTTTCTGATTGCCCCCCCCCACCCCCGCCCCCCCTCCACTCTCTTCCTCTCCAACCCACCCCATCCACCCCCCTCCTCTCCAACCCACCCCTCCACCCCCCTCCTCTCCAACCCACCCCATCCGCCCCCCTCCTCTCCAACCCACCCCATCCATCCCCCTCCTCTCCAACCCACCCCATCCACCCCCCTCCTCTCCAACCCACCCCATCCACCCCGCTCCTCTCCAACCCACCCCATCCACCCCCCTCCTCTCCAACCCACCCCATCCACCCCCCTCCTCTCCAACCCATCCCCCACCCCCCTTCTCTCCAACCCAACCCCACCCCCCTCCTCTCCAACCCACCCCCACCCCCCTCCTCTCCAACCCACCCCCACCCCCCTTCTCTCCAACCCACCCCCACCCCCTCCTCTCCAACCCACCCCCCACCCCTTCTCTCCAACCCACCCCCCACCCCCTCCTCTC
>NC_134894.1:54110129-54147629 GCF_041734735.1 Babylonia areolata | reverse complement strand
CATTCGGACTGTCGAAAACGAAAAGTTTGAACAGAAACTGATGCCATCTGACAGGGTCCAAAATATTAAGCTGACCTGTCACTGTCTTCAGACGAGACTATTCTTTTCATTCCACTTTTTAGTTAGTTTTTTTTTTTTATGGGAAGATATGTAAAAAGTCTGTCTCTGTAACCATTTTTCTCTCTCTCTCTCTCTTTCTGTGTGTGTGTGTGTGTGTGTGAGCTAGAGAGAGGGAGACAGAGAGAGAGAGAGAGAGAGATTTTTTGTTTGTTTCTTTGAGTATAGAGCATGTGATTATATGTTCGAGAAAAATATGTCATTTTCAAAACAAACATTTAAAAGAATGTGACAATAGTACTGGATCTAGAACCTTCGAGCAAAGAGCAGTAACGTTCACCCCGCATCATGTTAAGAAAAAAAAAATAAAAAATTCTGCCTTCATGAGGATGCCAAATGGATCGTCCGTAGTTTGTGTATTTGAGGAAAACACAGAAAGAAAGAAGAAAAAAAAAGAAGAAAAAAAGTATTTAGATTCAGCTGTTGTTGATTGTTTTCTGTTAATCTCTCTCGTATACGGTGTGTGTCTCTCTCTCATGGTTTCTTCCTAACAACACACACATACACACCACATGCACACACATAAAAAAAAATGTACATACACACACGCACACGCACTCACACATACACACATGCACTCACACATACACACACTCACACACACACACACACACACTCACAAACACACAAGCAGCTTCGCGAACAAGCACTGAGTAACACAAGAGGTCTCACATTTTTGACAAGCGACGTAAGACCAGGACATGACGTCACTTTGAAATGCTAAACTGGCATTCTTTTATTGATCGATGTTGTGAATGTGAGCGACATTCGCAATTTAACGCGATAAAAGTGTCAATCAAAACTAATTCAGTTAGCCCATGCTGAATCCCCCACCCCACCCCATTCTCTCTCTCTCTGTGCCATGGATGTATTATTCATAGAAGGCATTTGACCCTGATGAAGGGATACAATTCACAAATACGCACAGTGCTTGCGGAAAATTATGAAGCTGAAAGAGATCGAAATTGAACAGCCTTACTCAAGCGGATTGACAATTTCCTTGCAGCACTTTATTATTTTATTTTTCGGAAGCACAACGAAGCTCCCTGAGATACCTATCAAATGTGGGCATTAATCAAGTACCCTACTATCAAAATAGTTAAAACAAAGACAAGATAAAACAAAATGTAATTCTTCTTCAATTACACTTGTAGGCAACGGACAAATGAAATCAAGAACAGAATGTTTCCTGTAACGATAATAATGCTGCCAGATTTGTCTCACGAAATCTAAACCTTGTTGGACTATTCGCATGAATTAATGTGCTGTCAGGAACAATACAAACTGATCTGTGCATGTGAATCATATCATTGTTCTTTACAGAATAATCCCACATTTGCCATTCGCACGCAGTTTGTCTTTATTGTCACATCAAATATCTCATATCTTGCACACCTTGGTTTTCCCATACAAAACCAAAACCCAAATGGTACGATTTACAACACATTTTTTTAAACCCCTTTTTATTTTTTGCATCTGGTCAGTTAACATTCCATGAACTTTTCGTGATAACATGTATTCATGTTGCTGCAATGACAACTTGCAAGATGCATGCAAGGGTATTTCTTTTCTAATAACTCAAAAAGGAGGACAAGGGAGAAAAGAGGAGCTGTTTTGGAAGTTATTTAACACAGATTAAACCAGTCTGAACATACGCAAAGAGAAACTGTTCTGGAAGTTATTTAACACAGATTAAACCAGTCTCAACATATGCAAAGAGAAGCTGTTCTGGAAGTTATTTAACACAGATTAAACCAGTCTGAACATATGCAAAGAGAAGCTGTTTTGGAAGTTATTTAGCACGCAGATTAAACCAGTCTCAACATATGCAAAGAGAAGCTGTTTTGGAAGTTATTTAGCACGCAGATTAAACCAGTCTCAACATATGCAAAGAGAAGCTGTTTTGGAAGTTATTTAGCACGCAGATTAAACCAGTCTGAACATATGCAAAGAGAAGCTGTTTTGGAAGTTATTTGACACACAGATTAAACCAGCCTGAACATATGCAAAGAGAAGCTGTTTTGGAAGTTATTTAGCACGCAGATTAAACCAGTCTCAACATATGCAAAGAGAAGCTGTTTTGGAAGTTATTTAGCACGCAGATTAAACCAGTCTGAACATATGCAAAGAGAAGCTGTTCTGGAAGTTACTTAACACACAGATTAAACCGGTCTGAACACATGCAAAGAGGAACTGTTTTGAAAGTTATTTGACACACAGATTAAACCAGTCTGAACATATGCAAAGAGAAGCTGTTCTGGAAGTTACTTAACACACAGATTAAACCGGTCTGAACACATGCAAAGAGGAACTGTTTTGAAAGTTATTTGACACACAGATTAAACCAGTCTGAACATATGCAAAGAGAAGCTGTTTTGGAAGTTATTTAGCACGCAGATTAAACCAGTCTCAACATATGCAAAGAGAAGCTGTTTTGGAAGTTATTTAGCACGCAGATTAAACCAGTCTCAACATATGCAAAGAGAAGCTGTTTTGGAAGTTATTTGACACACAGATTAAACCAGCCTGAACATATGCAAAGAGAAGCTGTTTTGGAAGGTATTTGACACACAGATTAAACCAGCCTGAACATATGCAAAGAGAAGCTGTTTTGGAAGTTATCTGACACAGAGATTAAACCAGTCTGAACATATGCAAAAGAGAAACTGTTTTGGAAGTTATTTAGCACGCTGATTAAACCAGTCTCAACATATGCAAGAAAAGCTGTTTTGGAAGGTATTTAAGACACAGATTAAACCAGCCTGAACATATGCAAAGAGAAGCTGTTTTGGAAGTTATTTAACACACAGATTAAACCAGTCTGAACATATGCAAAGAGAAGCTGTTTTGGAAGTTATTTAACACACAGATTAAACCAGTCTCAACATATGCAGCTGAAGTGCTTTGAAACAGCACACCAAGACTTCTGAGAGTTCCGTTGCGTGCTTCCAATACATAGGTGAATGGAGAAACTGGTATATATCCCCTGTGCATAAGAGCACCAGTTAAATGTATTAGGTACTGGTTGAAGCTTCCCATGCTGCCTGTGTCCAGACAAACTTTTCGTGTAGCATATACGAGTCTGGCCATTCAATCTGTAAAAACTGTCTCTCTCTCTCTCTCTCTCTCTCTGTGAATGTTGCCATGTTGGTGGACGGGGTGGACAGGAGACAAGAGGGCTGTAACATGGAGGTGGTTTATGACAGCGTGTTTATCGAAATATTGTTCACGCCCCGTTGTCCGTAGGGATTCACTGCTGAGTGGACAATAAAGCATTCTCTCTCTCTCTCTCTCTCTCTCTCTCTTTGTGTGTGTGTGTGTGTGTGTGTGTGTGTGTGTGTGTGTGTGTGTGTGTGTGTGTGTGTGTGTGTGTGTGTGTGCCACTCCAACGCTGACCACCCACGCACATCATGATTTCTTTTGTCGCGGACATAGACCCCAGTCCCTCTACGCCAAAGAGCGCTGTTCGTGATCAAATATATGATGGGCACTCCACGGGATTGGAGAAGCTGTGACTGGGTTGCAAAAGAAAAGAGAAAACGGCCAACCAAAGGACAAAAAAAAAGCAAGAGCGAGCGTCAAGCCATATGCGAGATTAGTTCATGTCATGGTTTTCTCTCGAGAGCCTAGGATGACCATGCGTTGAAAGCAATCATCAAAAGACATCATCGATGGACATGTATGTGGCCTCTGAGCCCAAAGTCCGAGGTGCACTTGCGGTTCCAGATGGGTGCATGGAACGCTGGTTCCACACACACACACACACACATGCACGCATACATACACACCTTCACACGCACGCACGCACACACAGACACACATACACATTCACACACCGCTCCATGGCTGCTCTATTGTAAACATACCCCAGTCATCATAACTTCAAGTTAAACCACACAAGGACACACACAGACATACACACACGCGGACAAACACACACACACACACATACACACACGGACAGAAACACACGCTCTCATCCACTCACTCAAGCACACACACGCGCATACACACAAACATACAACCACACGCGCGCGCACGCCCGCACACACACACATATAACGCACGCACAATCTCTCTCTCTCTCTCTCTGGCTCGCTCGCTCTCGTTCTCACTCTCACGCAAGGAAGAGGCGAGAGAAAGAGAGAGGTAACAAAGAAACCAATTGCTAACTATTCATTGATGGAATGAAGAAATATGCACGTAATAGCGTTTCTGACAACACCTTCCAAATCTCTCTCTCACAGAGAGAGAGAGAGAGAGAGAGAGAGAGAGAGAGAGAGAGAGAGAGAGAGACAGAGAGAGAGAGAGAGAGGGAGATTCGTGATTCGAATCTAAAGCGAAAACAGATAACAAAACACACACACACACACACACACACCAAAAAACACCGATAGTGTGTCTTTCAAGGGAATAACATTTGCATATTCCATTCTCCCAGCTTCTTGCGCCAATAAACTCGCTAGCTAGGGATTCACTTTTTCCCCTTGGCCCCATCACTTTCAAAATTGCCCGCCTACGCACTGGCCGGAAAAAAAAGGAAAAAAAAGAGTCCCTGTATGGGGCGAAACACGTATGAATTAAATTTTGAGGAGGTGAATCAGCCAGGAGGAAAAGGATAAGAAAAAAAAAGAAGAAGAAAAAAAATTCAAAGAAAGACGGATGGACAGATAGCAAAAGTCGTTTAACTTCCAGCCCACCCCACTACCTACGCCCCCCCCCTCACTCCCCCCTCCCCCCGGCACCCCTCCCCCCTCGTCGTTTGACAGATGGAACTTAAAAAAAACCAAAAAAACAACAACAAAAAACTACCACCACCACTACAAAAAACAAAAACAAAAAAAAAAACAAAAAAACCCGCATAAAAATCAAATTCTGTCTTATCGATTGTTGAGAGAGACTTGGTTTCTTGGGCAGCTGTGGTTCTTCAATTGTTATTCCGTACCCAGCTGCCACGATCAAACCCCTCCCACCTCCTCCTCCCCCCTACTCCCCCCCCCCCCCAACCCCCTCCGTTCTCTCCTCCTCCTACGCCCTCCAACGCTCCTTTCTCTCCCCACCATCCCCAACCACCACCCACCCACCCACCCCGGACCTCCCTCACCTCCGCCCCCTTCCCTCCCAGTGGTAATTTCCGACGGCGTGATAGATTTGCGGTCAATCCAGTATAACCTTTCATTCTTTCTGAGGGGCAGGGGGTCTGGGTTTTTTTTTTTTTTTTTTTTTTTTTTCATTGACACCCACGCTCGATAGTCACATGGGGTGCACTCTAATACATACGCCCACGCGCGGGCGCGTATGTGCGTGTGCGTACACACACACACACACACACACACACACCACACAACTTCTCCGTCATTTGCCCACTTCTGTTCTTTCCAAATGTCAGTTTAACAGGAAAACAATAATGACATCAAAACACACACACACACAGAGGCAAACAGACAGACAGAGTGAGAGAAGAGACTAATAGAGACAGAGCGAGATAGAGATTGGCCATAAGACCATTTGATGGAAAACATCCATTGCAAACTAGGTACGTAAGTGCTGAGTTTTCAAATAAAAAAGCAAACAAATTTCAACTACCCTGATTGAATTAAAAGAAATGAAATTCTCCTTAAATCCAGAAACAATGAACAAACACTGAACAAAGCGCATCTGACAATTCCAAATGAAGAATCGAGTTTCCAAACTTGTAAACTTTGGACAGAAATCCTTCAGACAAGGAAAAAAAACCCAAACCACCAAGATAAACGAAAAACCTTAGAAAAATCTAACAGATAGCATTAGAATGACTTTTTTTAACACGGAAATTGGTTTCTTCAGAAATAAAGAAGATAGGAAATTCTAAACAGATAGTTTTAGAATGGCACACATTTGATTAACACATTTTCCATTGGTATTTGCATGCTGGAATTGATACCGCCTCTTTCGCCATCTTTGGGAATTCATCTTCTTTTCACAGCCCGGACACGTTTATGTTGTTGGTTTTTTTTCAATCTCGTCATCATGTTGTGACGACATATCGTTTTACGTCATAGGAACATCCTGGGAGGAAGTCTTCAATCAGATGATCTTTCTCAGGGCTCGTGGTATTGCACAGATGACGACAAGCGAGTAGTAAGTCTATCGGGTGATGTTGTTTTACCTGTCAACAAGTTGTATGTATGGTTGGTTTTGTGTTTGTACTTTTGTGCCAAGACAGGGGAACGTGAAGATACCATATACTATTTTATTGATTTGATTTCTGGTCTTTAATCTATTCACTCTCGGTGACATTAGACTATTATATATACTCAATCGAACATGGAAAAATCTTACCATGTTTCTCAACAAATAAATAAATGACACGCAATCATTAAAACAGAAACCATAGTTGAAAAGTCTCGCATGCAGCGGGCTACAATGTTACCATCGTTAGCTGATTGGCTACTGCCTCTTGGAGATAATAGAAATATTCATTGAACCACAGACAGATTCGGAAAGTTTTTATGATGACAGTGTCTGTATGTCTGTCCGAATATTAATTAGTTATGTGTGTAGTACGTGTGTATATTTGATCTATTCGTCCGTCCACCAATCCGACTTTCTGTAGCCTATGTTTGCCTGACAATTTACTTGCCCGCCCGCCAGCTTGCTATTTACCTACCTACTTATTGTCTATCAACTTATTTTTGTGAGTGTCTTTGAAACATTTTCATGTTAATATTTTATGCTGATGCGATTGTCGTTGTTGTTGTTGTTGTTGTTGTGTGTATTCTTAGCAACAAACGTTGGGCTGGGAAAAGAATCATTTTCCATTTTACCCACCCAGCAGTGATGTACGTCTTCAGGGCATGGAGTGACTCCGGATCACTGACAGTGGGGCGATAGCCATCAGCGATGACTGGCAACGTCTGGGGGATTCAAGAAGACGATGAACCTAGATGAGGTTGCCTCCATGGAGTCTGCTGCTGCTGCTGATTCTGTGTCCCGTGTGGGCCCCAGACCCCTCTCAGCCCACGTTTTCCAGAGTAAGTCAGTTCCTCTCTCTCTCTCTCTCTCTCTGTCTGTCTGTCTGTCTCTCTCTCTGTCTGTCTGTCTCTCTCTCGCCATAACGTGTTTGCTGCGACAGGTTGGAGATTTGGAGTGAATGTGAAGTTTTGAATGCGATTGATCGATGTCACTGCGCGCATTTTTCAATTTGAGTTTCAATGAGGTGTCAAAGTGAACGGACTGGTCCATAACATGCTGCACCACATCTGCGTAAAGAAAAAAAAGTAGATAAGAAAAAGACGCACTGCATTTCAGAATAAAACTAACTGACCAACCACCAGAAAGCACTTTGCGATAAACTGATGGTTTGCTTTGTGTTGTTGTGTTGTCTCTTTTTTTTTTCTTTTTTCTTTAACCTCCCATGAATCGACCTGCCCCCCTCCCCCGCCCACAGTCCTTTTTCATCTTTCCAGCCTCCCTGCATTCTGCGCCCCTCCCCCTCCTTTCCCCCCTTCCTCACCCCCTGCCTACATCTCTGACAAGTTTAGTGCAGCAGTTTAAAAGCTAACAGTTAGCATCACAAGTTAGTGTAAAAAGTCTTCAACAACTGATCCAACTCGTTGACAGATATCCCCCCCCCCCGCCCCCCCCCCCCCCGTTCCCGTGACCCCACCCCCACCGCCTCATAACTTCCTGCCCCCACATTTTTCCGATTCAACTCACCGCAGACGTCAAGTGCAAAAAGAACGATAACCCTGCAAAAAATAGGAGTTTTCACGCCCACGCACAGTATTTTACGAAACTGAGGCGGAGAGGTTGCGGAGGGGGTGAGTGGAGTGGGTAGGTGGGGGGGGGGGGAGGGGAGGGCTGGGGGGGGGGGAGGTTAGAGGGAATTTGCAGGGTGGGAGGAGTGAGTGTGGAGAATACAGCCTGAGGGAGGGGTGCGGAGGAGGGGGGGGGGGGGGTAGGGGGGGTAGGCAAGGGGGGTTGAGCCTGGGACATCCAGATTCCAGACGGAGACTTTGAAGATGGAATCAGCTGATTTCATTCCATTTTCCGAGTACCTCGCAAGTGAGAACAGTCTGGCTTTGTTACTGTGGTACGTGTGGACGATCACACTCACAGCTCACGTCGAGAAAGAAACGACACGCCTTCGTCTGGACCACGATCTGTGAGTCAGTTCTTGGCTGCAGTCATCGGCCACTGGATGGTCGTCCGTCGTCTTGTGTAACACGAAAAAAGTGATTCCGCTACTTTTGGGCCACAGAACGACGGCATAAAGACGTGTTTTGTTTTACTTTTATCGTCTAGGTTTATACTCTGGTGCATACATTTAATAAATTTGCATTAGATAAATTTGATTTTGAATAAATGATATCAATTATATGCACAGGAATAGCATTGCTGGTAAAGGTTTGTTTTCTGGACATTTCTGCTGCTGCTACTGCTATCACATAACAAATACTACGTATTCTACTGCTGCTACTGCTGCTGATACGGAACAGCGCCAGGAAGTCCCCAGTACGAGCGCGCGCGCACACACGCACACACACACACACACACACACACACACACACACACACCACATTCATCCTTTTCCACAGGCAGTACTTTGATTACTTTTTTTTTTTTTTTTTTTTTTTTTTTAGGTGAGAGCGAACATATCAAGCATACTGTTGTTCGAATTGATGTATCAAGACGGAAAATGTCAACACAGCACAGATTTTGTATTTGTATTTGTATTTCTTTTTGTCACAACAGATTTCTCTGTGTGAAATTTGGGTTGCTCTCCCCAGGGAGAGCGCGTCGCTACACTACAGCGCCACCCATTTTCTTTTTTGATATTTTTTGCTGCGTGCAGTTTTATTTTTCCTATCGAAGTGGATTTTTCTACAGAATTTTGCCAGGAACAACCCCTTTTGTTGCCGTAGGTTCTTTTACGTGCGCTAAGTACATGCTGCACACGGGACCTCGGTTTATCGTCTCATCCGAATGACTAGCGTCCAGACCACCACTCAAGGTCTAGTGGAGCCGTGATTCGAACCAGCGGGCTCAGATTCTCTCGCTTCCTAGGCGGACGCGTTACCTTTAGTCCATCACTCCACTGTAACTTGGTAATGTAATACATTTTTTAAATCAACAAATGCCCCCTTAATAACTTCTTTAGACCATAGTTACATCGTACATAAACTCTGTCTTCTGCCCAGGGAGAGATCATGCCATTTCCTTGGAAGTTCTGGTGGTCCGCTTTGTTGAGAAGGCGTCCCGAGCCCACTCGCGGAGTTTGAGGAACATGAATGTGACTGTTTTTAAACCTCCTATGTTATATGTTACATTTTGAGTCCCAGAATGAAATGGAACATATTTCTTGGTTCACTGTCAGCTCCAGTTAGGTGGATAGGGTCGGAATTTTGACAGTTGAGACCTTCTCGACTAGCTTGAGAAAATGATGTAAGCTGCCTTTCAACATTCTGTTTGCCATGTGTGTGTGTGTGGCGGGGTGCTGGGGAGTGTCCGTGCATTCATGTGTGTGCGCGTGCCTGGGATGCGTTTTCTGGAGGGCGCCATGGGTGGGTGGGTGGTTTCCGATGTTCAGTTGCGTGAGTGGATTCTGGCACGTGCTTCTGTGTATGCTTGGAGCAGAATTTCTGGAGAAACGCACTATATAATGTCCATTATCATTATTCTGTCATTTTGTGGAAATCCCGATCACCCCCTCCCCCTCTTCCCCCACTCACACCACCCCTGACCCTGTGAAAGACATCGGGTTTCGTTTCAGTGTTTTGTCAGCTTGTGTTTGTTTCTGATAAACGGGAGTCCGTTTTCTTGCACTGGTGACAGGCATATCATGAAATGTTGATAGAGAGTCATGGAAGATGTGTTCTGCCAGAAAGTCTTGCTTTGCTGCTGTGCTCTTTTGCACTGGCAGTGAGATTTTAAAACACTAGGGTGTGTATTAGTTGTCCATCATGCGGTGTCTTTTGACAGTATGGATTGTTTTGTGGGATTTTGCCTGTACTTCTTATTGAATTCCTGTTTCGTTAGCTTTGCTGTGATGTCAGTTATTACTGATATGTTAGAAATGTGAGGCGTTGTTTGTTGGATATGATAATGACACTATCACTACTGCTGCTACCACTGCTGTCGCTGCTGCTAATGCTGCTACTGGTAATGATTTCAATGATGGTAATGTATTTTCAAATATGAAAAGTATATGTTATAACTGAAGCGAATGTTGCGATGAGCTCACAAAATAGTTTGTCACTTCATATTTCTTAATCTCTCTCTCGGGCTGGGTGGAAAAAAGCATATGTATTTGCTTATCTCATTACCCTGGTAACATAAAATTTCGTTCTCTCTCTCTCTCTCTCTCTCTCTATATATATATATATATATATATATATATCTGTGTGTGTGTGTGTGATATTATTGTTTCCATGTCTCATCAATGGGTTTGTAAAAAAAACAAAAAAACAATCTTGATATTAACTGCTCGCGATGAATTGAACAAATGTCTGTGTTCTATATATTGTATAGCTTCAGCTGCCTCGGTTTCTCGTTTGGCAGTGAGCAAACTATTTGGGTGATGGATTGAATCTGCTGGGAGCGTTTCTGGCCCGGCCTGCTGCGTTTCTCAGCGCTGGAGCACTGCTGATGTCAGTCAGCTGATAATGCAGATGGAATCCACAGTCCTGGCACCCCGCCTTCCACTATTGTTCGCACTTCGCCCAATCAACAAACACTTTTCCGGCAATCAGCGCAACAGCTGAGGTCAAATTTCGGATAATCCTCCCCCCACAGACTGAAAAAGACAAAGAGAAAAAGTCGACATTCCAAGCATTCACTAGCGGTCATTGCCATTCCGCAGGACGTGTACTGGCTTTACCCAGGATGTGAAGCGCTAAAAAGAATTGCGCATGCACACACACACATGCGCCCATGTTAAAAATCCCCAGTTAAAAAAGATCAGACCGTAAAGCTAGGACTTTGACTTGGCGAAAGACGAAGTCCCATTGAGGATTTTTTCCCTTCTATGTCGCCTTAGAATGAAACTTTGACAAAGACACGACCTTATCAGAATGCCGATTTTAATTTCCTCACAGCCGAACAGTTGAAACAAAGGACTGTCACAGTCACGAAACTGGAGCGGTGCTCTAGTCATAATGTGCCCGACTTGGAAACCAGTGTCCGTGGGCACGAGTTCCATCCAGCCCCCTTCTACTTGACATTGGGTGGTTGTGTGGATGCTGCTCTTTCGGATTAACCGAGTTCCCGTGTGTAGCATGCACTTGGCGCGCTTGCGTGAAAGAACCCATGGCAACAACGGGGTTTTTCCTGGGCAGATGTTTATCTTATAAATAAAATCAATTTCTGTACCAAAAACAAGTACACTTGTGAACTTTTTTTTTTTTAAATGTAGGTGGTACCGCACTGTGGCGACGCGCTTTTCCAAGGAATTGTGACAAAAAAGCAACACAGCACGATACGACACGATGCAACAATACAATACAATACAAGTATGATAGTCAGTCGTGTCCGACGAGGACCACCAGACCAGCAGAGGAGGCATTTGCTGTCCTGACTATCTGGGCTAGAATCTGATTGTAGTGGAGTGTGTCTTGCCTGAGTAACATCTCCACTCTCTCGGCCAAGAGGGTTTTAGGACAGTCGGCGTTGGGATAGTTCCCAAAGACCAACTAGCCCATCAAGGCTGCAGCACTAAGAGTCAGAGTGCAATCTTGCCTCCTAATTTCAGAGTCACAGTCGTTCACAAAAGACTAAGCTGTAAATGACTTCTCATTGCAGCAGTGGCGAAACATTGATCGTGCAGCTCTCACTTTGCTGTCAGCGCAGCTGTAAGCTTTTTTTTCAATACAATACATTGCAACACAGCACAATACGATACCATACAATACAAAACAATAAATACATTACATTACAACGCAATACAATACAGCAGCAAGCGAAGTCTGTTATTGGTTTTTTCCCCAGCTTGACACTGCCGTGACGCCGCACAGCAAAGGGCTGGATGGACGACAGGAGAGGGACGGTGATGGAGGGACAGGATGGGGGGAACACCGTGGGGACCGTGACAGTGTGTGTCCCTCCCAGTGCCGGCTGCAGGGAGGGAAGGCGGTGCTGGGCTGTGCTGACGCTGAACTCCTGGACTTGGTGCAGCTGGCGGGCTGTGCTCTGTCCCTACCCACCCTGCGAGTCGTGTGAGTTTTCAACACATACACACGTGTGTGTGTGTGTGTGTGTGTGTGTGTGTGTGTGTGTGTGTGTGTGTGTTTGTGTGTGTGTGTATTGTGAACATAATTCATAACTCAGTGGTTCAAGAGTCAACCACTGCAAACAAAGTATGAAGGTTGACGTGTACGTACGTGTGTGTGTGTGTGTGTGTGTGTGTGTGTGTGTGTGTGTGTGTGTGTGTGTGTGTGTGTACTTACGTGTGGTGTGTGTGTATGTGTGTGTGTGGTGTGTGTGTTGTTTGTGTGTGTGTGTGTGTGTGTGTGTGTGTGTGTGAAAGAATGTGTGCTCGTGCCTGTACTAATGTATCTGTGTATGTGCCGGCGTGTGCGATTGAGCACGCACGTACGCACTCTACTGTTTGGTGACATTAACACTTGTTTTAGACAAGTCAGAGAGGAATCATCTTACATAAGACTCATTACAATAACCATGCAGAGAAATGACCGCGTTTTCGTATATACATATGTAATGAAGTACAAAAAGCAAATCACCCTTGATGAGTGTGTCTTATGCATGGATTCGTGTATTTTGAATAGGCCTACTGATATAATGTATGTATCCTGAAATGCTGAATTAATAAAATTCTGTTTATTCAAAGAAAGAACCGTCTTTGCAGGGGTTAAAGCATAATATTGAAAAGCACGTTTTCAGCGCACTGAAAAAAAAAAAAACAATCAAGTTTTCCGGAAGACATGTTACACAGAAGATAGTCACTTTCGTCTTCTGCTGCTTCTTCTCGGCATGCATATCGTACATCCAGCATCCATCTCCACGCTGTATATTCTGCAGATGAAGAGGAGTAAAATGTCAAGGCCTTATGCATCGCTAGATTTACATTCCTGACCTATTTCACACTCGACCTTTGCATTGAAATAGATTGCGCAATGAGACAGACTTCAGCAGAACGCAGATTTGGGGTGTTTTTTTTTTTTTTGTACCCCTTGATTATAATACTTTGTCTAGCTTTCGATCCAACGTTGCTGAAAGCATTAAATCCAAATTTTGTTCCACGCAGATGGGCTTAGATATAAGCGATTCAATCCTTAAACAGTCCAGCAAGATATCTCAAGGTAATGAATAGAATGCTTTAGACTGTCATAACCCATAAGGGGTTGGCCATGTACCCCCCCCCCCCCCCCCCCCCCCACACACACCCCACCCCTTCCCAGACTAACTAACGTCCCGACAACACACAAACACAGAAACACAGAAGTGTTCAGCTCGTTGTTTTACTGTGGTCATGCAAAATAAGTATTCGTGACAAATCAAAACACAGGCAATCAATAAATATCCCTCCCACTAACCACAACACAATTGTACATCAGCCGCAGAAAACTGCAGCACCAGTTCAGTTCACGATGCTGCCAGAGTTCACAGGACTAGAACTCCTCCCGACAGGTGAAGACGTGACGGTACTTGCAGATTCGATGGCTGGGAAGGTCGAGACGAGAGAGACACAATGGGAAAATGGGAAAGGGGAAAGGGCACGTTGGAAATGAGGAGTGGGAGCGGGAGTGGGAGCGGGAGTGGGGAAGTTTTGGGGGTGGACACAGTAGAAGGAGAACGAGGACCGTTCCACAGTTGTGTCCTGGACATCCGTTGAAGGCAGTGGCACGGGAGGGAGGGAAACACAGGAAAAATCTGTAAACAACCCGCTCCCACGTCTCTGAAGACAATGCCTCTTTTACAGGTTACAAATAGTACACCCCCTCCCCCTGCCCCTCCTTAACCAATACACATTACACCAAACAATACAGCAAGTGGATAACCCCTTTACATAAGCCACCAGCGTACAAAAGCTATCGCCGTGAGAAGTATTCGAACCGTTTAGTATAGTTTTCCCTAATATTAAAAGGGTTAAACCAGCACACAGTCCAAAGCGCCCATTACGACTAACCACAAATGGCAATAATATTTCAGTATCCACCATGCTAGTTCCGAATAATAGAAACGGCACCAGTGAAGCGTTGTCACAACCATACCGCATTTCCATACACAAAATGTTTCGGAAAATGTACAGACTGCAATTACACAATTTCCATTATAAAGGAAACAAACTGGAAACAATCCGAGCAGAATATAATGATGGCAAAATGATACACCCAAACACAACAAATTTACTAATACCCCCAAATATTTAGAAGTAAAAGAATACTGGATTTAAAGGCAATATTAACATTTTTACCCGTGCACTCTTCGATGTTGAAGTGAGAAATCAAATCCACCCGAATGGGTATACCGGCTTGTGACAAAGTTGTGCACCATCTCTGGTTCGACATTCTTATATTATAATTAACATTTTTACCCGTCTGCAGTACAAAACATACGTGAGAAAGTCCAAAAAGGGGTGAAAATGTTAAACATATATATGTATAAGTTTGTCGACTATAGTAGACGATTTTAAAACGAACTTGTCGAGATTAGAAAGGTGTCTAAAAAGGGATGCTTTTGGGGGCATTCCATGCACCTAGCAAGGGGCTTGGAAAGAATGGGGGAAACGCAAAGTGAAAGAAAAAATCGGGACCCATGGGTCAGTTCGAACTTACCCGTCTGTGTTACAAAATATACATGAAAACGATTAAGACGGGAGTGTGTATATATACACAAGTTTGGGTCAGTACTCGTAATGAAACTTGTCTCGATTCTAAACGCCGGTATGTCCGAGTTCGTGGGGCATTCCATGCATCAAGCAGTGGGCTTGAAATAGAAAAAAAATTCGTAAAGAAATCGGGAAGCTTGTCGCTGTCATATCTCCAGGAGCGGACATGCGCGAACGGGACGTATAAGGCAGTTCGATCGAAAGCGGTCAGTGTACACGATCGCCAGGTTATTTAAAGTGAAGACGGAATGAACTGTACCATGCTTCGCGAGAGGATGAAAACAGAGTGGGAGACGAGACAATAGGTTGTGATCCTAACATGAACATGACTGAAAATAATAAAACAGCTTGCATGAAACACCGTCACGTGTGTGCGACGTCAAAAGAGTGACGGCAGTCTCCTGTGATGGGTCCGTTCTTTTCGGCCTGTTTCGTTGTACGTCCTTGCTGTATCGGTTCCGACAGCACTGACCAGGTACACGTGGAAACCGCACACCATTCCCTGTATTGCAGTGCTAAAATGCGTTGCACAGAGGACTTAATATTAAAAAGTGAGCGGGACTGGTGGAACTGACCTTCCTTAACAACGTGCTGTGCAGAAAAGTCACATACCGAAATAGGAAAGTGCATTTTAACGGCCGAGTCAGTGTCCGTGCAGAACTTAACCGTTTCAGTTGGACAGCTGCACGTCCCTTTCTCGTCAGTGATGCTTTGGCCGGCTGTGAATGTTCAAGTCAGCGATTTCACGTGTGTGTGTGTGTGTGTGTGTGTGTGTGTGTGCGTGTGCGTGTGTGTGTGTGTGTTGAGAACTTCATTCCGTGATTGTCCGTGGTGTGTGTCAGACAGCTTGTTTCCTCAGTCGACAGCACGCGTCACATACGTGTGTGCTGTGTCCTGTGTTGCATGTCAGTGTGCTCCTGGCCTTCCGTGGAGAACTGAGGGCGAGACATAAAATATTTAGCTCCACAGATGGCCATTCTTTCCGTACGCACACAGTTGTCCATGTTACGTTCGGAACCCATCAGTTGTCTAGTCCTCCACTCTTATTTTCATCCTCCCGCTGAAACACGGTGCATTTCATTCCGCCGTCTTCACTTCAAGTACAAGATTGTCAGTGCACAGTAACCTCTTTCCTACGTCCTCTTCGTGCACATCCACTTCGGCAGACAGGACAGGTCGTGCATGTACAATCACAACATTCCTTCAACATGTGTCTGGCAGTGCACAGTGACAGGTTCATTCCGTGTTTGCCAGTGTGTCCGTATAGTTGCCGCGGGGGCTCAGGCTGACTTCATTCCGTGACTTATGATGTTGTGCGTGCCAGTGTACACTCACAAGTTCATTCCGTGATAATGTGTGTAGGGTTGACAACTCCATGGTTCCGGGATTGTGTGTGTAGGCACTGACACCTGACTTCATTTCGTGGTTTGGTGCGCCGACGGTGTACACTGACAATTTCATTCCGTCAGAGTGTGTGTAGGGCTCGGCGCAAAACATGTGGATTCATGTACTACGTCGGTAAGTACAATCGCAAACCCTTGTGTCGTCGTGCACTGTCGTTTTCAGCCTCGCGCGAACTGGACTCCACACTTCATTCCGTTTACAGTTTCGAAGTGCACAACTCAATACCCCGAAAGCAGCACTCCATTTTTAGACACCTTTCTAATGTGGACAAATTCATTTTAAAATCCTCTTCTATAGTCGACAAACTTATATATATAATTAACATTTTTACCCGTTTTGGAGTTTTTCACGTATGTTTTGTACTGCCGACGGGTGATTTCGAACTGACCCATGGGTCCGATTTTTTCTTTCACTTTGCGTATCCCCCATTCTTTCCAAGCCCCTTGCTAGATGCATGGAATGCCCCAAAAAGCATCCCTTTTTAGACACCTTTCTAATCTCGACAAGTTCGTTTTAAAATCGTCTACTATAGTCGACAAATTTATATATATAATTAACATTTTCACCCGTTTTGGACTTTCTCACGTATGTTTTGTACTGCAGACGGGTAAAAATGTTAATTATGATATAAGAATGTCGAGCTAGAGATGGTGCACAACTTCGTAACAAGCCCGGGTATTTTAGACACCTTTCTAATCTCGACAAGTTCGTTTTAAAATCCTCTACTATAGTCGACAAACTTATATATATCTAATTAACATTTTCACCCGTTTGGGACTTTCTCACGTATGGTTTGTACTGCAGACGGGTAAAAATGTTAATTATAATATAAGAATGTCGAACCAGAAATGGTGCACAACTTCGTCACAAGCCGGTATACCCATTTGGGTAGATTTGATTTCTGACCTCGACACCGAAGAGTGCACGGGTAAAAATGCTAATATTGCCGATTTAAAAGATTTCCAATTAAAAAACTTCATCCCAACTTACAAGCGCCCATACCCGTTTCACTTTGATAACAAAAGTCACAAGGCACATCACTAAATTAATATTACGAAGACAAACACAGACTCCCTCACCTGTCACCAGGTAAATAGGCACACCACTGGCCCAGGGTGAAACAGACCCACGCAGACCAAAATTGAAGAAGAAGGGGGTGATAAGGACAACGCCCCACAACTTCACTGACGGCACCCAACAGCACACACGCTGGAACGGCGACCCGTCTCTCCTCAAAGCTCGGCATCAACAGCGTAGAGGAATCTTTCCTAGATTTATGAACTCGGCTCAGAGTTCAAAACAATGTTCAGGAGAAGGGACATGCCACATGCATATCCCCAGATATACTCGTGGATACGCAAGAAGGAGAGAGAGGGGTGAAGGAGAGAGGTGGAGATTGAGAGTGGGGAGAGAGAGGGGGGGGGGGGAAGGGATGGAAAAGAGTTGCACATGAACATGCGACGATCGCCAACGAGCCGTGACATAGACCTATCTGTTGCTTTTTTTTCTTTTTCTTTTTTTTAAATCCCTGAGAAAGACAATGGTGAGTACACCTTCAGAGTTATATTTTATCAAAGTTAAGAAATAGTGCAACAATGGAACATGGTTGGACGTTCATGCTACCCAGCTTAATGCGTAACTAGGAGTGGTCGCGGCAGTGTTGTATTAATCAATAGGATCTCTTTTCTTCACTGTCCTGAAATGGTTATTGGCCATTGCAAAGAAGTGAGTGTTGTCATTAAAACAAGAACGTGACTAATTACTGATCCTGATCCTGATGTGTGTATACGTGTGAGTGAGTGTGTGTGTGTGTGCCTGTGTGTATGTATGTGCGTGGGCATGTGCGCGCGCGCGTGTGTGTGCGTGCGTGTGTTTGTGTGCGCGCGCGCGTGCAATCGTGCGTGTGTGTGCGTGCGTGTGTGTGTGTGTGTATGTGTGCACGTGCTGTTTGCAGGGAGTTGATCTCCCGTCACTTCCCCTGCAACTGCACGCTGGTTCAATTCGTGGCACTGACATCTTCCGCACAAATCGTGACCTCCATTTCCACCCCCGGCTGCTCGCCATCACTTCTCAGTCACTGTGGTGAGTCTGCCAACAGTTTTTAACTCTGTCCGAACGATCGACAAAAGAGGAGACGAGGTCAGCGTTTCACCGCTGCTGACATCATTAACATGTTAAAACCGGAAGGTTCTCACATTGAAGAGATGGATGAAAACAAGAATACCGCATTTCTAACGGTTTCTAACGACCAAAACTATAGGCTGGGCCATTCAAACACCCACTGGGAGTGAATTAAGGGACTGTCCTATGGATCCCCACCTTTTTTTTTTCTTTTTTTTTTTTTTTGGATGGTTTCCTTGCACGTTACACTGCTTCCTTCATAGGGGCGTGTGTAGCTTTCGGTTTTTCTGTCTTTTCCCCCAACCACATGTCTTTTCACTCACCCATTCCGAAGCTAAAAGATTTTGGCGCAGTGTGTCCAACTCAGTGTGGTTTTAGGGGAAGGCATTTTTGACGGGTTCCCGATTTGAACAAGAAAAAAAAATTACAACAAACTGAACTTACGGAAGTGATGAATTAGCCGATCCATGGTCCTGAGGAGGCGATCACTGATTTAGGTCGTGTCTCAGGCTGTATTATATACTGGTTGAACGGAGCATGATTTTAGCTGTGGTTGAGATACATCCTTGCTTTTGGCTGCGCAGTCACCTTATTCCGTCTTCTCATTCCCTCCCTGCCATTCAGTACTGTACAAACGTGACTGACTGAACAGTACATGGTGCCTGGGAAGGATTCTGGAAACGAACAGTATTTTTTTAGAGATGAGTTTGTTTTGTTTGTTTGTTTTGCTTTGTTTTGTTTTGTTTTTTCATAATGTGTAGAGTAGTGGAGTGATGACTTACAGGTAACGCGTCCGCCTCAAAAGCGAGAGAATCTGAGCGCACTGGTTTCGAATCCCATGGTCGCCAGTGTTTTCTCCCCCTCCACTAGACCTTGAGTGGTGGTCTGGACGCTAGTCATTCGGATGAGACAATAAGCCGAGGTCCTGTGTGCAGCATGCACTTGGCGCACGTACAAGAACCCGCGGCAGCAAAAGGGTTGTCCCTGGCAAAATTATGCAGAAAAATCCACTTCGACAAAAATACAAAATCGATAAAATTGCAGGCAGAATATAAAGGGTGGAGCTGTCAGTGTAGCGACGCGCTCTCCCTGGGGAAAGCAGCCCGAATTTCACACAGAGAAATCTGTTGTGCCAAAAACAAAATAATACAACACAATACAATACAATACAATACAATAAATTACGTGACAACTTGTCAATTCAAAGAAGCGGAGTTTCAGTGATGTGCGCCCACAAGTTGCCAGTTGTCTTTTCCAGCCTGCTGGTCAGCTGGTCGTAATTGTCATTCATGGTGAGTTTATGTGTTGATTCATTCACTGAAGCAACTTGACCGAACATCACTTCTTCTTTTTTCCTTTTCCTTTTTCATTTTAATTTCAAAACCTACAAGCTCGAACAAGACCTCTTCTTTTTTTTCTTCTTTTTTTAAAATCTATAACCCACATGACCGAACAAGATTTCTTTTTTTCTTTTCATTTAAAAAAATAATCTAAAACCTGTCGCGGTTGGACGTCGGATGCAGTATACCCGTGCCTCACACGATCATATCACAGGACTCGAGATCGACAGCTACAATCAGAGCCGTCAAGAACTTCAGCGTCCAGTCAACGACAGGCCTAGACTACATTCGCCAACTGCGCGAACAATAAAGAGTTGTTGAGAATGCTCAGTTAAAAAAAAACTTCTTAAAAGAGAAGAAGAAAAAAAGATGTGGTAATTATATTTGGCGTTCTGAATGATTGTGTTTGTGGGGTTTTTTTTTATTTTTATTTTTTTTTATAAATAAATATTAAATGTTAGCATTCTGAACGATTCTTATTTTGTTGATATAATTTGACGTTCTGAACTAATCTTTAAATTTGTTGATTAACTTTACCGTTGTGAACGATTCTTTAGACACGTAAACTTTAATGTTCTGAACGATTCTTTATATTCTTCATTAACTTAAGAAGCGTTATGAACGATTAAAAAATCTTACCCATACTATATCATTTTGTCGTCATTTAAGTTGAAGCAAGTGCTGTGGACTCCTGTGTACAGATCATGTGGTACGAACCAGCAAGGTCGGGAAGAGAGGGCCCCACGTGTTACAGTGGGCCGCCTTGAGGAAGCATGGGATGGTGGGCGGAAGTCCCTTCTTGGCCCTGTCTTTGGACCATCTTTCCCCCGCCCCTGCTGTGTCCAGCATCGTTGTTAGTATGTGGCGACAACAACAGAAACTGGTACACTTCGTGTGATATATATCTCTGTGTGTGTGTGTGTGTGTTTGTTTGTTACGTGCGTGTATGCGTGCGTGTGTGCGCGCGAGCGGGAGTGTGTGTGTGTGTTGTGCGTGTGTGTGAATATATTGTGTCAGGTTCCTTTGTTTTATCATTCATAATTTCTTCTTGTGAAGCACATAGAGATGAAGCAAGCACTTTCTAACACACAGAATATTTTTGTTCTTTTTCAGCATATTTTATCATTAGTACTGTTAGCATCATTGTCACACATTAGCAATGTTTTATTGGGTTGTTTTGTGTTGTTGTTATATATATATATATATATATATATATATATATATATATATATATATATACAAATATGCATATATATATATATATATATATATATATATATATATATATATATATATATACACAAATATGCATACTTTAAACCGTGACACAAAGATGCGATAGATCAGTGCCGATATTTTACCTGCATCCATGAGCCACGGCAGTGGTGCTAAATCAAACAGAATTTTAGATTTTTAATATATACATATTTCTCAAGAAACGTGATACATTCTCTGAATAATCTCCCATACATTACTACCTCTTGTATTTTTTTTCATAGGAAAGTACCCGGAATCGCAGACAGAAGAGCGCGTACACAACAGGAAAGAGAGCCAGTGACGGACGACCCCAGCACATCATACAACAAGAATCCACGTTGAAAGAATTTGAACCCGGAACTCTTGCTGGCTACTTGCTCCACCGGATCCAAACCAAACAACACCAGTCTGTTCAAAATAGAGCCAGACGCAGACGTAACAGCAAAGAAATTAGAATAACAAACAAACCCAGCAGAGAGAAATTCAGCGGACTGGGCAGTCACGAGGACTACCAGACAACTGACAGAAAACAGCTCCGAACGCGTTCCAGTGTGACAAAGACCAAAATCAGGACAGGTGGGAACAACATCCTTAACGGACCCGACATGATCAACTATGGTAAAATCGAAATGCCTGCTGTGGACGACGACAGTGGCCACTCTCTCCAGAATCGAAAAAACAGGATACCGGCAAGCAAGACTGTCAATCCGGTGCCAGCGGAAGGCCAACCGGACCCAGGAAACAAACACGATGAAGCAGGAGGAACCAGAAGAAAACGGGATAAGGAAAACGTTAACCCTGAAAAACCGGATACTTCTTTAGAAATCGGCGAAGGAATAAAGAACACGAAAACAGCACTGAGCCACCAAGATGGAAGCGTGAGGACTGCGAATAAAAGGAAAGGAAAGTATCCCGAAAAAAGGTTTCATAAACTAAAGCCAGGAGACAGAAGCACACGAACGATGAACAAGAGAGATTCCAAAAAGCGCGTCAGAAAAACACACAAAAAAGACATGGGCAAAGTGTCTGATCCAAAATGCAATGATGAAGGAGATAAACACAGTGGCGAAGAATTCACGGGAGATGACATCACAATAGAGGACAAAGAAGATGACATCACAATAGCGGGTAAAGAAAATAACATCACAATAGCGGGTAAAGAAGATGACATCACAATATCGGACAATGAAGATGGCAGCACAATATCGGACAATGAAGATGGCAGCACAAAAGAAGATGACATCACAATATCGGACAATGAAGATGACAGCACAATAGAAGATGACATCACAATATCGGACAATGAAGATGGCAGCACAATATCGGACAATGAAGATGGCAGCACAATAGAAGATGACATCACAATATCGGACAATGAAGATGGCAGCACAATAGAAGATGACATCACAATAGCGGGTAAAGAAGATGACATCACAATATCGGACAATGAAGATGGCTTCACAATAGAAGATGACACCCCATTTGACATCATAATAGAGGGCAAAGAAGATAACACGGGAAAGGTTAAGAAAAGGATACCAGTGAAGAGAAAACGAGATGTTGCTATGGATGAAGTCGAAGAAGGTAAATTTGAAGATGATGATGATAGTGAAAATCCAGAAACACAACTGAGCAGCTTAAAGGAGGAAAAGGTAGAAACATTTAGTGCAGAGAATGAAGAAAAAGATGAAGAGAATGATGATTATGATGCTCGTGCAGAGGATGAAGGAAAAGATGAAGAGAATGATGATTATGATGATCAAGATGAGGATGAAAAAGGTAAAAATAACGAAAACGTGACAACCTTCTTAGCTGGAGAAGACAAGATTATTGACCCAGTCATGACAACCCTCCTGCGAAAGACAGATAAACACAATAGACAGCAGAACCACAAAAGCACTGCCAACGGCAAACAAAACTCAAACGGCAAGCTGAAAACGGACGGTTTTGATTCCCCATCACGAACCAAGTCAGCAAGCAAAAAATCTACAAGCATCCACAAGTCCTCCATTCACCACAAAAGCACTGCCAACGGCAATCAAAATTCGAACGGCGAGCGGAAAACGGACGGTTTTGATTCCCCATCACGAACCAAGTCAGCAAGCAAAAAATCTACAAGCATCCACAAGTCCTCCATTCACCACAAAAGCACTGCCAACGGCAATCAAAATTCGAACGGCGAGCGGAAAACGGGCGGTTTTGATTCCCCATCACGAACCAAGGTAACAAAAAAAAACACCACAAAGATCAGCAAAACCTCCGTTGACCACAAAAGCACTGCCAACGGCAAACAAATTTCGAACGGCAAGCTGAAAACGGACGGTTCTGTTTCTCAATCGCAAACCCAGATAACAAGAAAAAAAACCACAAGCATCCGTAAGTCCTCCGTTGAACACAAAAGCACTGCCAACGGCAAACAAAACTCGAACGGCGAGCTGAAAACGGATGGTTTTGATTCCCAGTCGCGAACGAAGATAGGAAGTGGCCAAAAAAGTAGGCAGTCCGATCATGGGCAAATGCTGCTTGATCGAATGGGAGATGACGAAACCCTGGCCATACTGAAACGTCTCCACAAAGTGCACAACTTTGCAGCCGCCCCAGACTATTACGATGAAAACAGCGTTCCTTCAATCAGCGAAGAATTCAGTCCTTGGCAGGTTCAAAAGCAGAAAGTTCGTGCCATCACGGGGAATCGGTGTACGTACCTTTTCTGACTGTTCATTCTTTTGTCACGAACATTTCCAGTTACACATACACGCGCGATCGCGCGCGCGCGCACACACACACACACATGTACGCACTCACTTTCACACACACACACACACACACACACACAATAGATATATTTGTTTGATGGACTTTTTTGGTGGGTGCGGTGGGGGATTAAGCGGGCTCTCATTCTTCCATACTGCTGCTCACCATCCTACACCATTGAACTCAGCCACGTCTCTTGTCCCAACCAGACATCAAAAGATCTGGCGGCCCAGCCAAGAAGCCAGCTGGCAGGAAGGAGGAAAAGAAGGGTGCCAAGAAGGAAGAGAAGAAAGGGGAAAAGAAAGGTGCCAAGAAGGAGGAGAAGAAAGGGGGCAAGAAAGAAAATGTGCTCGAGACGGACGTGAAGGTGAAGGAAACCGAAGAAGGAACTCGGATCGAAGTTGAGGAGCATACGGTCTGTCGTTGTCGCAGGTTTTTTTTTTGTGTGTGTTTTTTTTTCCTTTTTAATCCAGCGTGCGCGCGCATGTGTGTGCGTATGTGTGTGTGTGTGTGTGTGCGTGTGTGTGTGTGCGTGCGCGTGCCTGTCTGTCAAAGTGTGATAGAAGGGGGTAGGGGACCTGCATGCGTTCTTGTGCACATAAGTTAAACAAATTGTTCGTGAGTGTTCATGCGCGCGTGCGTGCACACACACACACACACACACACACACACACACACACAAACACACACACAGAGTCCTTCTCGGCTTCTTTTTCTTCTTCTTGAAGTCTCACACACACACACACACACACACATACATATATATATATAGAGAGAGAGAGAGAGAGAGAGAGATAAATAGATAGATACGTAGATATGTACGCCCACATGCTCTTTGATATGCACATCCGCGCGCACTCTCTTCTTCCAGGAACGGAAGAACACTGGCAAAAACAAAGGGAAGAGTAACAAAAAGGCCAAGGTGCGCATGTACGTCTTGTCTGTTCGTTCGTTCTTAAGTTTAACGTCTTTTCTCTGTAAGTGATATTAGACGAGGGTAGGAAAAAAAAATCGAGTGGGTGGAGGGGGCGGGGAAATTACTGTGTGTGTATGTGTGTGTGTGTGTGTGTGTGTGTGTGTTACATATAGAAAATGATTGATTTAAGTTTTGTTAAAAAAAAGAAAAAGAAAAAAAAGAGCATAACAGTATAACACATTTCTAATGAAAAACTAACAACTATAACAGCGAACCAACTGGACTATTTAACAAGGAGTTGAAAAAGTCATACATTAGCAACGGACTGCTGAAGATCATCAACACTGAAGATGATTTCAGTTCAGGAATGTGAGACTTTAACATATCACAAGTTGGTATATGATCGGCTGTTATGTGAGCACCACCGATGCAAGAAACATTACTGACATGTTTTGTCTTAAAACAATTCATTTTCCAACTGCAGATTAGAGAAATGATTTGCCTGTCTTTATACCTATGTGCAACAGATGAAAATAGTGATGATGATGATGATGATCTGTCTTGCCTGCCTTTATACTTCTTTGTAATGGATAATAATGATGATGATGATGATCTGTCTCTTTATACCTCAATGCAATAGATAATAAATGATGATAATGATGATGATCAGTCTTGCCTGTCCTTTATCCATCAGTGTAATAATGATAATGACGACGACGACGATGATGATAAATCATTCTTTTATCAGAGCGCTATGTTTTCTGCTCAATGCAGTTGTCACCTCCGCCCCTTCAAACTCCTTCCCCCCCCCCCCCCCCCCGCCCCCCAAAGAGCTCCGCCGCCTTAACTTCTCCCCCCTCCGACACAACCAAAACGCACGCTACACACACACACACACACACACACACAATGTGTGTGTGTATGTGTACATCTCTCTCTCTCTCTCTCTCTCTCTCTCTCTCTCTCTATATATATATATATATATGGTTTTGAGCGGCCATTGTTCATAGCCTTCCAAAGTCACACAAGCATGCTTCAGTGCAGTGTTTCTGTTTGTGAACATGGATAACAGTAACAATAATAATTCATTTGCTCCGACACTGAGAAAGGCAGACAAAATATATTTCCATTCAATCAGGAAATATAGAAAATGTGTGTGTAGGAATGCGCGTTCCAAGTCTCCAATTTCAAGGGATATAGATCAATAGCTTGTGTGTCTGTGTCTGTGTCTGTGTCTGTGTGCGCGTGTAAACGAAAAATAGGAAGCGGAGGAAGAGGAGGGAGGAGAGGAAGGTGGAAAGAAGAGCGAGTACTCCTTTGCCGTGATGGCCATGGAGACTGTGACATCCAGCATGGGCGTCATCCTGGTTTGCCTCTGCTTCATCTGCTGTGTGAGTATTGTACACCCATCCTGGCTGTTCTTGTCCTCATCTGCTGTGTGAGTATTCTACGCCCATCTTCGCTGTTCTTGTCCTCATCTGCTGTGTGAGTATTGTTCGCCCATCTTCGCTGTTCTTGTCCTCATCTGCTGTGTGAGTATTCTACGCCCATCTTCGCTGTTCTTGTCCTCATCTGCTGTGTGAGTATTGTACGCCCATCTTCGCTGTTCTTGTCCTCATCTGCTGTGTGAGTATTCTACGCCCATCTTCGCTGTTCTTGTCCTCATCTGCTGTGTGAGTATTCTACGCCCATCTTCGCTGTTCTTGTCCTCATCTGCTGTGTGAGTATTGTACGCCCATCTTCGCTGTTCTTGTCCTCATCTGCAGTGTGAGTATTGTACGCCCATCTTCGCTGTTCTTGTTCTCATCTGCTGTGTGAGTATTCTACGCCGTTCTTGTCCTCATCTGCTGTGTGAGTATTCTACGCCCATCTTCGCTGTTCTTGTCCTCATCTGCTGTGTGAGTATTGTACGCCCATCTTCGCTGTTCTTGTCCTCATCTGCTGTGTGAGTATTGTACGCCCATCTTCGCTGTTCTTGTCCTCATCTGCTGTGTGAGTATTCTACGCCGTTCTTGTCTTCATCTGCTGTGTGAGTATTCTACGCCGTTCTTGTCTTCATCTGCTGTGTGAGTATTGTACGCCCATCTTCGCTGTTCTTGTCCTCATCTGCTGTGTGAGTATTCTACGCCGTTCTTGTCCTCATCTGCTGTGTGAGTATTGTACGCCCATCTTCGCTGTTCTTGTCCTCATCTGCTGTGTGAGTATTGTACGCCCATCTTCGCTGTTCTTGTCCTCATCTGCTGTGTGAGTATTGTACACCCATACTGGCTGGTCTTGTCCTCATCTGCTGTGTGAGTATTGTACGCTGTTCTTGTCCTCATCTGCTGTGTGAGTATTGTACACCCATACTGGCTGGTCTTGTCCTCATCTGCTGTGTGAATATAGCAGACACATCCAGAGTTTTTGTCTTCATCTGCTATGTGAGTACCGTAGACCCATCCTGAGTTTTGTGGCTCTTTGTCATGTGTTCAAGGATTTTTTTTTTCACCCACTCACGTGCTTAGAAAAAAAATGTAGTCGACTTGATTTAGTCATTCGTAGTCTCAAATCTATCAGACAGCAGACCCATCTTTACGGATTAAACCAACGATGAATGAATGTTTTTCGGTTTGTTGTTTGTTTCTTCTTTGTCGCCTGCAGTTATCGTTCTCAACGTGTTTTTTTTCCTGATTTTTTTCCTTCAGTGCTTTTGTTGCCGAAAGAAACAACCTCCTGGAAAACGAAAGGAACCAGGCCTCCTGTTGTAAGTCATTTTGACTGTAAAATGTGTGTGTGTTTGTGTGTGTGTGTGTGTATGTGTGTGTGCGCGCGCACACATGTGTATGTGAGTTTGTGTGTGTTTGATGTGCTCGATGCGTCTGTATGCATTTGTGCTTGTACGCCTGTATGTGTATGTGTGCGTGTGTGTTTGAATACAAGTGTGTTTCTATGTGTGTATGTTTTTTCGGGAAGAGAGCTGTACGCCTCTAGGTCTGCACATGTTGCCTAAACGTAAGTGCTTGTACTTATGTGTGTCTGTCGGTCTCTGACTAAGAAAAGATAAACATATATTCGATCAATTCATACAATTGAAGACACGTTCGTGCTCATTGTGAAAATGTTACCTCTCTCTCTCTCTCTCTCTCTCTCTCTCTGTCTACCAGTCCAGCAAACCCGTTCATTCACGCGTTTGTGTTTGTGGGTAGACCACGCATATTCTTGGCAAAAGTAAGTCAGCTCCACTGACATTGAGTTGACACACAGTCAGCAGCGCAATAACAAGTCACGCGAAGTATGGTGACTCTATGTTATGCAATATAACCTGGAATATGTTATTGAAGTTTTCGAGTCACTGTTTTCTAGCGCGCGCGCGCGCGCACACACACACACACACACACACACACACACACACACACACACACAGGATGCGACTACCAGGAATAACGATTGTTTGATTCAGGTATAAGTATTGCTTCATGTTTCAGTCTCATCTGGCTCACAAGCACTGAAAATGGAAACGAAGGAAATTTAGCGATGAAACTTTGATGTCACATGGACTATTCTCACGTTAAGGCCCAGACCCAGCCCACTGTATGTGGTCAACATCTGTGTGTTTCAGGAGGCTCCCCCCCCCCCCCCCCCCCCCCCCCACTTTTTTTTTCTCCCTTTGCTATGTCATTCATCTTTATGCTGAGCGCAGAGCTGCAGTCATTTCAAGCCCAACCATGTTACCATTGTCTTCTACGTCCGCTGACAGCCTTTCTTTTTTTTCATCGCTGTATCTATACACTATACACATCACATTACTGTTACAAAGACCTCTGATCGCTGTATCTTCATACTATAACACATCACAATACTGTTACAAAGACATGATCGCCCTATCTTTTTTTTCTCCCACCCCCACAACCGAGCCCCCTCCCCTCTTATTCTCCCCTTTTCCTTTTTTTTTTTTTACTGCTTCACGTGAACTTTTTCATTGGAAAAAAAATCAATAGCAAAAAAGAAGAAAAAAAACCCAAAGAAAACAACCACAACAAAATAAAACAAAACAAAATAAAAGGGAAAAATAAATGAACGAACCAACATGTCTGTCTGATTTCATATACATGTACGTACATTTCGTTGTAACATTTTAAATGTATGGTTACCTCTGAACAGGGTTTTATTTGCTCGCGTATGTGTATGTGTGTGCGTGCGTGTGTGCGTGCGTGTTTGATTTCATGATGACATGATGTTTCAGGACGCTATTGCAAGCCTTCGGACTTGTCAAGCCAACAGAAGACAAACAGAAGCTTCTCAACAAAGACGTGAGAAGAAACAAATACTTCTTGGGATACAATCACCTATTTCTTCCTCCTGATCCCTCCCTCCCTCCTTCCCTCCCTCTGTCTCTCTGCCTCTGTCTCTGTCTCTCTCCCCCTCTCTCTCTCTCCCTTCCTCCCTCCCTCCTCTCTCTCTTATTTTCCCGGTCTCCTGTCTCTCCATCTCACTTTCCCACACCCGTCAGTTTCCATTTGTGTGAAACATTTGAAAAGTGAAGAAAATGTGTAGTCTTTCAGTTTCTATCCAGTCACTGTATTTTTGTCACTCAACGGAATTGTATGGGGGCAGTGCATATGTTTGAAAAACAGTGTGTGTGTGTGTGTGTGTGTGTGTGTGTGTGTGTGTGTGTGTGTGTGTGTGTGTGGCATGATACCCTGGAATGCGTGTCAGTAAGTAACAAAAAGTACTTGTATATGTCACATATCTTTCCGTTTGCTGGATGAACGAAGAGGAACTTGAGTACGTGTGCGGGCTTGTGGGGGGGTTGGGGCGATGGGGGGGGGGGGGGGGAAGGGGGGGGCGTTGGAGATGTGTGAGAGAGATGGATGTGACGATAACAATCTTTCTCCAGATGAAGCCCAAAACGCCTTATAAAGGGGGCGGGGGGCGGAGGGGGGTCAATATTGCAAATGGATAAACAAAAAAATACCCCTGACAAAACAAATCGACACAAACCAATCTAAAAATAGCTAATACATTATTCAACAACATTCACAAACTAACGTAGTTAGAATATAGAGAGAGGGGGTGGCGGGGGACGGGGTTGTTAAAGACGAATTGAGGAGTAAAAAGAGAGAATTGTGTTTCAATGATGGACTGCCCACACACAAAGAACAACAACTTGCTTTGAATGAGAACCACTGGTCAGATCTTGTCTCGGTTAATCTGAAAGAAAATGAGAAAGAAAGTACAAAGGTAATCACTCAACAATCACACAAAGTAGAACAGAGCAATTCCGATATTCCACATGCTCTTATTGGAAAAACAAACAAACACAAAACACGTCAGTAAATGATTTTTCGTTCAGTTAGCGCTCAAGACTATGGATGTGCTCTCTCTCTCTCTCTCTCTCTCTCTCTCTCTCTGTGTGTGTGTGTGTGTGTGTGTGTGTGCAAGTGTCGTGTTTTTTTGTGTTAGGTTGTTTTTTATCTGCAAAAAAGATGTTAAACCTGGATATTATCATACTCACATGCACACACACGCGCGCACGCGCGCGCGCGCGCACACACACACACACACACACACACACACACACACACACACTGATTCTCCAAACAAAAACAAAACAAAAAATACCCACATCATCTACACTCAGCCTTACTGGATCATTAGATTCACTCTTGTGTAGCACTAAAATGTTTTCCTCAAAATCATCAGACTCCCTCAGAGACACAGCGAGCTATGTCGGAGCTCACAGCTGCGCTGGCATGCGTGCCAGATGTCAAACGTGTCTCCTGGTCGAACAGAACAGTCTCAATTGAAGTCACGGCCATGGCAGTGCTTAGCAAGTTGCGACTCGAAATATTTCACGTCTCCAAAGCTTTTAGGAGGAGAGAAAAAACAACAACAACAAAACAAATAGGGACAGATGTTACCTGGTTAGAATTTAACTGGCTTTCGTAACGAGCTTGAGCTGGGAATAAGGATAGCAGACAGCACAAAGACTTACGCATTTCATTTATTCATTTATTTATTTTTACTCATCGTTGGAATTTAACACTGATAAATTCAGCCAGCTGTCATTTCTATTCTTGCCAGCAAAGTATCAATTTCACTGAAAACCATCTGTAAAAAAAACCAAAAACAAAAACAAAAAAACTTGTGTACTCGCATACACAAGCACACGGACACAAAATATTTAAATTGAACAAAGAGTGTTGTATGTAAATTTGTGACTGACAATCCAGTGGAAAAAACCAAAATGGATACAACTAACTTTTCGCTACGTAAGTGTTTCATTTATGCTGACAGCCAATTCTCTGTATATATATATATATATATATATATATATATATATATATATATAGACTTTTAACTAGTTAGTTTTACTGCGCTCGTGTCAAAAGAAATCGACGGATAGCATGGGGAGAACTATGGTCTCCTGAAAAGAAGAAAACAAAAAGATCATTAGATCTCACGGTGACGGCTCAAAAACCGTGGGTTTTTAAGAAACATCGTCGTTTAACCCGAAGATTGCAGAGCTGGTGAAGAGAAACAAGTGAGGTGAGGTGAACGATACTCTTGGTCTAAACACTGTGTTTGACTTTTATTAGCGGGACTCCAAAGTGGAGGAGGAAGACATGCCCCCACCTGTTGTCGAGGAGGTTGGTTGACCTGTCTGTCTGTCTTGTCTGTCTGTCTCTTCCCTCTCGCTCCCTTTTCCTTCTCCTTCTCCTCTTCCTCTTCATGCTCAAGAGGAAGGTGGCAGAATGGTTAAGACGCTCAGCTGCCAATACAGAGAGTCCGTGAGGGTGTGGGTTCGAATCCCGCTCTCGCCCTTTCTCCTAAGTTTGACTGGAAAATCAAACTGAGCGTCTAGTCTTTCGGATGAGACGATTAACCGAGGTCCCGTGTGCAGCACGCACTTGGCGCACTGAAAAAGAACCCATGGCAACGAGAGTGTTGTCCTCTGGCGAAATTACGTAAAATGAAATCCACTTTCATAGGTACACAAATATGTAAGCATGCACTCAAGGCCTGACTAAGCGCGTTGGGTTATGCTGCTGGTCAGGCATCTGCTCAACAGATGTGGTGTAGCGTGTATGGATTTGTCCGAACGCAGTGACGCCTCCTTGAGAAAGTGAAACTGAATCTTCATGCTCCTTTCTCTCCCTTTGGTTCTTGTTCACTCGCTCAGTTGCTCTTTCACTTTTTATTTATTCACTTATTTGTTTATTTGTTTATTTATTTTACTGTTAAGTGTTATGCTTTCTTCTTTGTGTCTGCCTGCTCTCTGTCTCTTTCCTTTTGCTTCTCTCTCTCTCTCTCTCTCTCTCTCTCTCTCTCTCTCTGTCTCTCTCTCTCTCTCTGACTACGAAATCGGGTCGATGGCCTCGGGTTACTTAAATATGAACCACATCAGTAGACAACGAAGATTGTGCGTATACATACCGTTAGATTTTGTTTTATATTCCTTATGAAAAGCAGAAGAATGTTGTGAAAAGTGTAGGAGGGAGGGAGGGAATGAGGTGGGGGGAGGGGGGAGCGTGTTTTCCACTTGGTGATAGGAGCATGTTGCTTTAGTCATTAAACCATTTGAATCGTGAATCTTGAATCTTGAATCTCTCTCAGTCACCATCTCTATTTTTGTCTCAGTCTCGCTGTCTGTATCTGTTTCTATATGAATCTGTCCTGCCTTCGGACATTCGAACTAGCGATCATGAGAATGCGTGTTTCTTACACACACACACACACACACACACACACACACACACACACACACACACACACACACACAGCACGTTCGTAGGCCTACGCAGGAATGAATTTACAAATACATTTTTAACATCTATTGGATGAATAATAAATCCCTCTGGTCCCCATCACATAATCATGTCTACCTCTTTTAAAAGTCGGCCGATGTCTGTTCTTTTTGTGTCCCAATCCTGTTTCTGTTAACAGGTCAAACCAACGCTGCTGTCTGCAGTGGAGGTATGTATTCACATGTTTCGCTTTCAGTCTTGCTAAGAGTCGCCAGTTTTAATATACCTGGAATTAGTGGCATGCCCCCCACCCACCGCCCCACCGCCCCCGCCCCCCTCTTACGACGCCCCCGCTCCCCCCCACCCCCACCCCCCTCCACTCACCTCCCAACCTTTTCCCCTCTCGTGTGAACAGACTGGGGTGAAATGATGGCCAACCTCTTGTCGATGGTCAGTCACTTTATGCGTATATCGTCAGCTTTAAAGGGTCTTGGTATTTGGCTTACAGAGACTAGATGCACCGAGCCTAGCATAAATAACAAATATGGCCTAATAGCATGTCTTCCTCTGTGTGTGTGTGTGTGTGTGTGTGTGTGTGTGAAACCTGATTGAATGGCATAGGAAACGAATGATGAGCGCCCAGTGGCAGCTGCCAATCGGCTTTACCCAAATAGGCAGCCTGTTGTGCAGATAACTCCGTGTTTGTAAAGCGCTTCGAGCGATGGTCTCTGACTGAGTTTAAGCGCTATGCACCCATATCCTCATCATCATCTTGAAGAGATGAATGCAATATTTCGTTGTGGAAAACTTCAGGAACGTTTAGAGGTTCGAAGTGGGGGGGGGGTGTTTGTTTTGGGTTTTTTGGTGTGTTTTTGTTGTTGTTGTTTTGTTTTTTGCTTGTTTGTTTTTTCTTGGACATGCTGGTCACACTTTCAGACAGAAATATTGGAGCTCGATGTTTCGGTTGAACGTCAATTTTTTTTTTGTTGTTCTTCTTCTGTTTTGTTGTTGTTGTTGTTGTTGTTGTTGTTTTTTGTGCCGTGAACCGTAAAGACCATAATCAAATTAGTTGGTGAGTAGTTGAGACTACTTCAAATCATATTACTGCCAGGTCTGCATGGAGACTATCGACTACTCCACTTCCTTCCTTCCTTCGTACATCTGAACTTTGCAACTTTTTAGGGAGTGGAGGCGGAGACTTATTAAAGTGTGAGATCGAATATAACGAGACTCTAATTATAACCAGCGGCCTTTCCGAGTTCTATTCCTTTGACTTTTTAGGCAGCTGCAAATTGGGTGTATCGCACTGAAAAGGTTGTGTAAAGATAAGAATAAAAACCCGGGTGTTCTCATGGAAATGAAATTCTAATACTATCTGAGAGAGAGAGAGAGAGTATTCAACACTTTTTTATAGATCACCCAGCGCATTGTGAATTTTTTTGTGATTTTGTAGAAATTTTGATTATCGCCCCTTCACTCTGCAAATATCGCACCTCACACACTTAGTTGCTTTTGTTGTTTTTGTTTTTTCCCGATTAAAAGCTATTAAGACTTGCTGGGAACAAACTGAAGACGGTTGGAGTGTGTCGTTTTCGACAAACATTTGGAGGTCACTGTCATCCAGTCCAAGTAACACTAACATTGGCTGAGTTACGAAAAATATATATTCAATTATATATTGCAGTTGCCATTTTTTTGCTTTTAGTCGTGTGTGTGTGTGTGTGTGTGTTTGTGTGTGTGTGTGCATACTCTCTCTCTCTCCTTCTCTCTCTCCCTCTCTCTGTGTCCATAGTGAAGGCAGAATACCGTGATGAGCAGCTAAGAGCTGTCGTCATCATGTTCTCTGTTATCTCCCCATCTAACAGCCTCCGGAACCCCCTGCAGCAGCAGCGGAAGCAGAGTACAAGCAGACCTCTGAGCATCAAGACTTCCTCAAACGCCTGACCAAGCAGAGGCTGAGCATCTATCAGGCACCCGTGGAGGATGTAAGTTAGTGGCGGAAGGGCAGAAGCTGCCATGCGCATGGAGATAAGTAAACGTGTGCAGACGGAAACATCAGGAAAGACATACTTGGGGTCACCTATTTACACACACGGCGCGCGCACACACAGACACACACACACACACACACACACACACACACACACACACACACACACACACCTTCTGAAAAAACATGGGCCTATATACAAGTATGCTTACTGTTTTGATGAAACCAGCCTGGCATTGATGATGATGACGATGTCGGCAACTTACTGATCACAACGACATTGGAAAACAGCAGTGATGAATTACAAATTGTCAAAAGAGCCAAGTGAAACCAGCTGACAAACGGTTTATGCATTAATATGATGTGAATGTGATGTGATCTGGAACGTTTTGGATGCCGTTATGTTGCAATGATTCACAATTCATCCATATTCCACGCAGTAATGTGATGACGTTGACCTGCAACAGAAATGAAGCATTGTTCACAGAAGTCGGTTGTTCTGTCGATCTGGTGTGCAGATTGTTCCAGTTGGCACATTTATAATCTGGCGTGTTGGTAGTACATTTTTCACTTAAATGCAGTGATCTAACATTAAGATGACACATGCTTCATATATGATATCAGTTTGGCATTCTTCACTCAGTTCATCGCGATCTGACATGCAGATGATAGATTGCTCACACGATTATATTGACCTGGCCTACAGGTGACACATTGTTCCCGCAGTTTTCGGTCTTGCAGGTGACATCTCTCAAATAGTTACGTTGATACGATGTGGTGAAGCGACGATATTCACATATACATTGGTTGACCTAGCGTGACATCTCCATGCTGGAAAACTGACATGACGTGGTCACACATTTCTGACTCAGTCGTGTTATTTTGGTCTGTACTGAGGTGACATTGTTCACATTCATTTCCGTTCTGCGGGAATGAAACTCGGTGCCCACAAAGGTGTGACGATCTGATACCAGGTGACACATTGTAAAGGCAGCTTGGTCAGCTGGGGATGCAGATGACCCACACGATGTTCAGTCTGCAGAGAACAAAGTCTCATACATATATATGCATCTTTTAAATGCATATTTTTTTCTTTTACTTGTGAGCACGAGCAACACGATCACAGGTGAGTTTTCCTTCGGGGACAATAAAGTTAAGCTGACTTCACTAGACGTGACAGGTCTGTCGGTTTCACGTGCAGGAAGAAACGGCAGAAGTTGAAGCCAAACAGACGGGCGGGGCTGCGACATCAGCACCAGGGGCGGAGGGAGCACAGTCAGGGGGCAGCACTCCGACAACCTCCCAGTCTGCCACCACTGAGAGCCAGCCCTCTGCTGACTCGGCCTCTGAAACCACCACGGCCGCCACCACCACTGACACTTCTGTAAGACTTGTGTGTTTCTCAGCGTCCAGATAGTGCTCCTCTGTCAGCAGTTCATAGCGCCTGACTGCCTTTGCTTTACACCTATGTATCTGTGTCATAACGGCTTTTTTGTCTACTTCGTTTTCAGAATTGGTTCTTTCTTACTTCAGAAACTCTGTATGCATTATTGTCTGTTTTGAGTCCAATTCACACTCATTTTGCAGCGATGTGGAATATGCATTTCAAGACAAACGACAAGAATAACAAGTTATGCTGTAAGCATTTCAAGAGTGCACAAGCTTACATAAACGCATGAGCTTACAATATGTTTGGGGGGTTTTAAATGTCGAAATCATATGCATTGTTACCTGTTTGTGTCGAAAACAGTTTGCAGTTATCTATAGTATGAATAAACTGTCGAAAATTATCAGTTGTTTGTTACCCTGACTTGACTGCAAGTCCTGAAGTCGGGAATTTATGCTTGTGCTTATTCGATAATCCCGCACAATGTATTTGAATAAAGTTGATGACACGCAACAAACAGATGTGTCAGCAGGAATTCTCAGCGCCGTCTCAACGGTTCAATCTTGAGCAAGAAATGAAAGAGTCACGTTTGTCAGTTTTGAACGGATTTCCGTGTTGTTACAGCTATGATTCTTGGAATCTTTTAAATCAAAATTGTTTGTTTTCACGATTATCCCTTCTCATAACTTGACCAAGATCGAAAGCGAACCTTGGCCAAGTTATGAGAAGGGATAATTGAAAATTATTTAACAATGGTTCAAGAGCTGCAAGATCAAATAAAATATTTCTGTATTTTTCCACATTCCTTCTTGAAAAAAAAAGCACAAGTTGTAGGCAAAATAAAGACCAGTTTTCTGAGTAAGACCTTATAGACCATAGACCCATTAATATCCACAGCTTAGTTGTGGATTCGATTTCATGTTTGCAATCCTGAAGGCTTGGTTGTTGGTAAACATGACTTTTCCTGCTAAAGTCTCACTAAAAGACGAATGTATTTTGGTTGGTTTAAAAAAAACATTGGTAGATTCTTTAAAAAAAACTATTCATTCTTTGTTTCTCAAATTCGGTAACTGCTTTCCAAATAAGGGTATTTGTTATTTTTTATATCTATTTGAATGTGACGCGTGTAACTTTGTTCTCCCCAGGATGTCACGGATTCTGAAGCACAGAGTGGCAAGGAGTTGGAGAAAGGGAAATCAGGAGAGAAGAAAAGCAAGTCCAAGAAGAAGACAAAGAAAGAGAAATCAGACGACAAGAAAGAGAAATCAGACGACAAGAAAGGCAAGACCAAGGACAAGAAGAAGAAGAAAGAGAAATCAGAAGACAAGAAAAGCAAGACCAAGAAGGAGAAGAAAGAGAAATCAGAAGACAAGAAAGGCAAGACCAAGGACAAGAAGAAGAAGAAAGAGAAATCAGAAGACAAGAAAAGCAAGACAAAGAAGAAGGCAAAGAAAGAGAAATCATAAGAGAAGGAAAGAAGCAAGATCGAGAAGGACAAAAAGAAAGGATTGTTTGGAAAGAAAAACAAAAAAGAAACAGAGCAAGGACGAAGAGAGAAAGGACAAGAAAGGCGGAGGCAAAGAGGACACGAGCGAATCAGGTAGGTATAAAGGTGATGGAGATGAACAAAGAAAGCGATGTCTAAAAACATGGTCATGTA
>NC_134894.1:54097629-54105129 GCF_041734735.1 Babylonia areolata | reverse complement strand
TCCCACAGACTCCAGCCCCTGCCAAAGAGGACGCTTCCGCCACTCCTGCCCCCACCCCTGCCCCTGGCCCTTCGGCAGCTAAACCCGAGGCGCCACCCAGCAAGAAGCAGCTGTCCAGGCGGCGGATGACCATCAAGACCAAGTTCGGCACCGTGGGCGCCGACTTCGGGTCTGAGAAGGCCAAGGCCAAGGTGGATGTGGATTTGCCCGACCACATCAAGTACGGCGCTGTTGGGCAGTACGGGTAGAGTGAGGAGGGGAGGAAGAAAGGGGGGAGAGGGGTTCCGACCCCCCGCTTCCCCCGCTCCCCCACCCCCTGGTCAGCCTTCCCGCCTGTCGCTGACCATGGCCACGAAGAAGAGAGGTCAGAAATGATCATCGTGATTGTCGGTATGAATGAAAGTGATCAGGGTGTGACTGTCAGTGTAAATGAAGGTGGTCATGACTGTCAGTGTGAATGAAGGTGGTCAGGGTGTGACTGTCAGTGTAAATGAAGGTGGTCATGACTGTCAGTGTGAATGAAGGTGGTCAGGGTGTGACTGTCAGTGTAAATGAAGATGGTCATGATTACTGTCAGGTGAATGAAGGTGGTCAGGGTGTGACTCAGTGTGAATGAAGGTGGTCATGATGACTGTCAGTGTGAATGAAGGTGGTCAGGGTGTGACTGTCAGTGTAAATGAAGGTGGTCATGATGACTGTCAGTGTGAATGAAGGTGGTCAGGGTGTGACTGTCAGTGTAAATGAAGGTGGTCATGATGACTGTCAGTGTGAATGAAGGTGGTTAGGCTGTGAATGTCATGTGAATGAACGTCGTGTGTGAATGAAGGTGGTCAGTGTGGGTGAAGGTGGTCAGGGTGTGACTGTCAGGTGAATGAAGGTGGTCAGGGTGTGACTGTCAGGTGAATGAAGGTGGTCAGGGTGACTGTCATGTGAGGGTGACTGAGACTGTCAGTGTGAATAAAGGTGGTCATGGTGACTGTCATGTGAGGGTGAGGGTGACAATCAGTGTGAACGAAGGTGGTCAGGGTGACTGCCATGTGAATGAAGGTGATCAGGGTGTGACTGTCAGGTGAATGAAGGTGATCAAGATGATGACTGTCAGGTGAATGAAGGTGATCAGGGTGTGACTGTCATGTGAGGGTGACTGTGACTGTCAGTGTGAACGAAGGTGGTCAGGGTGACTGACGGGCGCAATAGCCGAGTGGTTAGATTAAATTTTAAAGCGTTGGGCTTTCAGTCTGGGGGTCTTATGTCGTGTAGATAAAGGTGATCATAACTAATGTCACATGACTGAAGGTGGTCATGATTTATGTCGTGTGAATGAAGGTGATAATGATTATGTCGTGAAAATGAAGGCGATCGTAATGACTACCATGTGAATCAAGATGATCAAATGACTGTCATGTGGTTGAAGGTGGTCGAAAAGAATCTCATGTGAATGAAAGTGATCATGGTGACTCTCGTATGAAAACGGAGAGGTAATTAAGACATGCGATGTTCACAAAACACAACAAAAGGTGATGATAGAAAGGTATCAGAAATATTAAGGGATTCTTTACTTAATGCAGTCCATTTCATTAGTAGCCTGTAATTATAGGCCTTGAAAGGTAGACTCTACCAGAAACGGTACAGACAAAATATTTAAACAGTATTCTAGAACAAATTTAAGAAAGTTTACATTTAGTAACAGAGTAACAAATTATTGACACAAACTAAGAAACAATATTAAACGTGCACCTAGTATAAATACTTTTAAGAACCTCATAGATAAACATGAGTTATTGATAAAAACGAAATACGACTTTGATGGATAAGATGACTGAGCTAGTCAATAACCTGACCAAAAACAGAAAGGAGTAAAATCTGAAGGGGCATAAAAAGCCAAAAATGGCTAAGTTGTATATATAACAACGCCCCAAATCCTGGTCCTGATGTTTCATTTCTTGCATTCACGTATCAGCTTGTGACGCAGTTCCTTTCGTGTCAGAAAGCAAAGGTGTCACCGGAAAAAACAAAACAAAAAAAACTTTGTTTCCGATGCCCAAGCATTCATTTGTTCGAGTGATATTGGATTTTATCCCTTCCTTTCCCCTTGTAAAGATCGGTGTTCAACTGGGTCAGCATATGATGTAGTCTACCGAGTGCCACATAATATGTTACGTTATCTAGTCATTACGTAAGCTCGTTTTTTGACGTCAGTAAAAGTCAGCAAGGCGGGTCGACGTAAACGCTTCCACTTCAGAGTGTCATTCTCTGCATTATTTTAACTGCTTCCGATTGAGGTAGGTTTTTTGTCACATTCTGTTCCGTAAAATTAATATTTTTTTCTCAGTATCGTTTTTCGACGGATAAGAAAAATCAAAACAGCAGAAACCAGACAAATGAAGACGATTTATACGCTACGTGTAAAACGTGCATACAAAACGTAGGGCTTTCATTGTTCGTAATTGACTGGGTGAGTAGCCCGTAGGCTTATGAGTGTGGTTGTTCAAATTCCATAATGTGTAGCATATGATGGCATGAATAAACGAGAAAAAAACTCTTTTTTGTATTTAAAAATGAACAGTGCAGTGTTCGTGCAGATGACAGGTGAAATGAAACTGATTTTCCGTACATTCGGCTGTTAGATCAAACGCTCACAACCATCGGACTGGAGTTCACAGCTTTCCCCCTACCTTAGAAATATATTGACTTGACAGAAAACCTGCAAAGAATTTTTACTAAGCAAATTTGGGGATGAATAGTATGTTCTGCGAAGACAGACTGAGTAGTTTGAAACTCCCAAGCCTTGAATATCGTAGGTTAAGGGGTGATATAGTGGAGACTTACCAAATTTTACATGGACATTATGATAAAAACACAACACAATGTCTTTTTAATCCAAAGGACAGTACTAATACCAGGGGACACCTACTAAAACTGACGAAAACATTCACCAAATCAAACCTTTTGTCACACTTTCTACTAACGGGGTTGTTAACTTGTGTTATAATCTGCCCAGTTAACTGCATTGCCAATGCAAGAACACTTCACAATTTTTAAAAGATATCAGATAAATACTGTAAGGATTATGGCTTCCAAATAGGTTTCTCCGTTGGAAGCTTGCAAACATAATTGCAAACTCTTATAAACAGTAAACAAAAAAACAAAAACAAAAAAAATCCAATGAACAGGCAAAAGGCTGATAAAGCCTAAAAGCCGTGACACATGATATGATCTGACATAAGCACGAATACACAACACACACGCGGCCGGTGGGGCGTGGGGGGTGACAGAGGGGGCCGGGGCAGGGGGGCAGGGATAAGGGGAGTGTTACTTCCTAACTTGCTTCATATGATTTTTACATTCCTTACAGAAATGACACTGGTCAAGATGAACCGTTGTGACCCGTTCAGAAACGTCCATTGGTTGAACTGACGGTGAGAACATGTTTGTTTGTCTATCTATCAATCTGTCTGTCTATCTATATATCTATCTGTTTGTCTGTCTGTCTTTCATATCCCCTTTCATCTGCCTACCATTTATCTGTGCGCGCATGTGTGTGTGTCTGTGTGTGTGTGTGTGTGTGTGACGCAGCACGCGAAAACCCGGCCAAAGGTCGCATCCAGCGATTCTTAGCTTTATGCAAAAACAAGTAGTTAGGGTCAAAATCAAAATCGGGATTTTTTATTTTTAATTATAAATATCGCATCTTCGAAGTCTTAGCTTTGCTGTCGGTAAGTATCTTTGCACAAAACACCCTGAAACAGTAGTATTTTTAGTGTTTTCGGGTGCATGCCTGTCAAAACCATGTAGAAAAATACTGCACTCATTTGCCCTATTTCAGTTGCATGCTGAAAGCAACGAAGACGGAAATTCCGATCTACGAAGTTGGAAATGAGCAGTGAACAGGCATTGATCGTCTGCCCTTGACGTTCTGAATCAAGATAAGTATGAATGTAGTAGGTTTTCAACGGTTTTACTGGCTACCCAATGTGAGTTGCGACTTTAGCCGGGTCCCATCGATTCTTCGAGTTTAGCCAAGTTTCCGACTCAAAAGTTAGAAAAATAATTTTTTTCATTGAAACTTCAGGCTTTCTGTGGAATATTTTAATTGACTGCGTTTCATTCTGCGGTGTGTGTGACTCAAAACAATTCATCAAAGGACCTATGTGTTCATAGTCGACGCAACGTGAAGATAACAAATATGGCGTCTTCGAAAACATCATCTGCTAAGCGGCTCGCAGCAATTCTCAACGAATCCCAACAGTTAGGTTGTAAAGTGAAAGCATGACTTGATGCACACATGAGTTGTGAATCTATCTGAACATATGTAGGCAATAGGCATATTGACACTTTCCTCATTTGGCTACAAATAGTTATGAAAGTAGGTTACCCTTCACGCACCGGCCGCGTCAGTGTAACTGCAGATCTAAATGTTGTCTTTCCTTTGAGCATCACTTTTGAATTTCAAACAATCAGTGTGTTGTTGTGTTATGTATATTATTCGTTTCAGACACTTTGCTTAATAGATTTAGCGCAAAACATGTAATTTGGTCACAGTAAAACCAGATGATCTTGACCGGCAAACTCTTTGACTTAAAATGTTTTGAAAACAAATATAAAATTTGTAGGCAGAGACAACTGAATGAAAATATGTGTTGCGTGCATGTACTGTGATGCTATCTGAACATTTTAAGGCACACAGACCTACCAACACTTTCTTCAAATGGCTAAATTTAGTCTTGAAATTAGGTCACTACACGCACTGACTACATTATGGTGACTGCTGTTCTAAACAGTGTTTGTTTATCGCACTACCAGTGACCATTCACACAAATAATGTGCTGCACTAGATCTGTATTAGCTACATTCATAAACACTCTGATTACCTTGAATCTAATTGAATTTGTGTTGTTTAACTTACTCAGTACGGCCAGTCCTCTCTTCTCCTCTACACAGACCCCTCGGATGTCCAGTGGGTGTCTGAATGACCCAACCTTTAGCTTCCGTTGTCAGAATTGTGGTATTCTTTGTCAACATTCACCTCTTCAGTATAAGAGCCTTCCGCTTGCAATAATTTGATGATGGTAATTGGGGTGAAACGCGGTTAACGTCGTCTCTTTCGCCGTTCGTATGGAGAGAGTTTAAAAGTCTAGCAGCCGCATGTCAGGAGATCAAATATGTAATAAGGTCACAGCAAGATGTGATGGCCTTGACCAGCAAATCCATACTTAGGCCTGGAAGATATGTCTAATGCCTGAACAACCACATACATTTTATTAGGTCGTGGTTACTGATTATAATCATATTATTATAACTTCCAAAACATATATTTTATAATGTGGGAAATACAGTAGGGCCGTTCTCGTTTCAAATCATATTTGCTGTGGTACTAAAAAACACAAAAAATGAATGCGTTCATGCGCACACTCACCATGTTTTTCACACTAACAGGGAAAACAAGTGCGCGCACGAACACACACACACACACTTTACCATCACTCACATACACAAACATATTATACACACAGACGTTTATAAACTGCACACGTAACACATGGGCACACACATACACACGAGTACACACGCGCACATACGCACACGTACATATGCGAGCATGCACAAAACACGCACACATATGTACATGCGCGCGCGCACACGCACATACACACGCACGCACTCTCACTCATCCAGCCACTTTCACACACGATCTCCATCCTTGTCAAGACGCTGGAGCTGTTGGTAATGCTGCATACAAACAACATGATCGTCACTTCAGTTGTAACACTATGCTGCATACAGACAAAATGATCCTCACTTCAGTTGTAACATTCAGTGGATTTGCGCTTCCAGGCCATAGAGACAAATCATTGGCTCTATGTTCCAGGCTGATTTCACGTCAGCTGATTATGTGGCAGTTCACATCATGACTGCAGTCAGTAAACGTTAGTTTGATCTGGATCTAAGCCGAAGTTCCGATGTTTCATGCATCAGCATATGGGCGTGAAGTATTTGAACATTCACTGTCGCCGTCGGCTCTTTGTGGCTGCATGACGTCACTCTTCCACTTGCCATTCTTGTCTTTGTTTGAGTACTGAGAGAAAATACGAATTTTCCTGTGCCTAAAATGTACTTAATTCTGAATCGTCTGACAACACATATATGTTCAGGAAAATTCTTATTTCAAAGTTACAGGCAGACAAATATGTGGGTTTTTCCATGTGGCTGAATAACCGTCTTGCATGACGTCACCCCTCCATTTGCCACACTTGTCTTCATTTGAGTAGTGCAGAGAGAAAGTACGAATTTTCGTGTGCCTCTTTCATATGAATTTAAAGTTTATTCAGTTCTGAATCTTTTGACACCACATAGATATTCAGGATAATTCTTGTTTTTTAAGTCACAGGCACAAAAGTATGTGGTTGTTTCGTGAGCCATTTCTACTCCTCGGGGCACACGAACTTAAAACAAATCATAGAAAAAAAAGAACAAAAAAAAAAAAAAAAAGGACAGATAGATCCATTCTGTTGTTGTTTTGTTCTTTTTGGTTTTTGTTGTTATTGTTGTTGTAATATTTGAATCTTTGATTTTTAAACTTTTAGAAGGTATACAAATGTATAAAAATAAAAGAGATAAATTCCAACTTTAGCCGAGTTTTCGCAAGCTGCGTCACACACACACACACACACACACACACACACACACACACATATATGCATGTATGTGTATATATATACGTGTGTGTGTGTGTGTGTGTGTGTGTGTGTGTGTGTGCGCTCGCGTGGTTGTTTGTGTGATTGTGGGTCGTATGTTTATGTTTCTATCGATCTGTCTTCCTGTAATTATCTATCTATCAATCTAGCAAGCTAGCTATATATCTAGCCATCTGTCAACTTTGCTGTTTTTCTTTATCTGCATGGTTTTATGTTTGTCTGTCAGCCGTTCTGTTTCTCAGTGTCCAGGTTCTGTTCGTATTTTTTACCTCTATTCCATTGCCTGTTCTTTTGTTCTTCTTGTTGGTGCGGCTGCTTCTGACATTATTTGTTTGTTCAGTGGCCGGCTGTTTGGGGTAGTTTTTGACTCACTTGTGTAAACAAAGTGAGTCTATGTTTTAACCCGGTGTACTGTTGTCTCTGTGTGTATGTGTGCCTGTGTGTCCGTGGTAAACTTTAACATTTCCATTTTCTCTGCAAATACTTTGTCAGTTGACACCAAATTAGGCATAAAAATAGGAAAACTTCAGTTCTTTCCAGTCATCTTGTTTAAAATAATATTGCACCTCTGGGATGGGCACAAAAATTTTTTTAAAAAAGAAGCCAAATTATATGCAAACAGCATTTACTGTTATTTTTAAATTTTTTTTTATTCTCTAAACTTGGCACTTTGATCTGATATTCTGAGACAACAACAAGAGCAGTCATTATTATCATTTTTTGTTCAAACAGGAACTTCTTTTGCTAAGCTTGGAAGTTTTATTTATTTTGCAAACGTTTTGGTGCAGATAGTAAAAAAAGAAAA
>NC_134894.1:53890129-54092629 GCF_041734735.1 Babylonia areolata | reverse complement strand
CTCTCCCCAGGGAGAGTGCGTCGTTACACTACAGCGCCACCCTTTTTTTGTATTTTTTCCTGCGTGCACTTTTATTTGTTTTTCCTATCGAAGTGGATTTTTCTACAGAATTTTGCCAGGAATGTTGCCGTGGGTTCTTTTACGTGCGCTAAGTGCATGCTGCATAAGAGACCTCGGTTTATCGTCTCATCCGAATGACCACTACTCAAGCTCTAGTGGAGGGGGATAAGATATCGGCGGCTAAGCCGTGATTCGAACCACCGCGCTCAGATTCTCTCGCTTCCTAGGCGGACGCGTTACCTCTACGCCATCACTCCACTATCACACACACACACACACACACACCACACACACACACACACACATAAAAGGCCACTACTACAACAGTTGATTCACCTCCCCCTCCCATCCCCACCCCCACCCCACCCCCACAGATTCCCAGCTGCCGGAGCAGAGCAAGAATATGCAGCACCCCGCAGTGGTGGCTGGTCTGGTGATGGAGCAGAATGAGAGAAAGTGGCGCAAGGCCACCAAGCGTCACCTGGTCTGGCTGTGGAAGAAGGTCAACAGCCTCCAGTCCTCTGCCGCCAGGGACCGCTACCGTGCCCTTGTCATCAAGACCATCAAGGTCAGTCAGTCTCTCATGTACTACCTCTCTCTGTTTCTGTCACTGTCTGTCTGTCTCTCTCTCTCTCTCTGTGCTATTGTGCGGTTCTGGCTGTTATTGTGGGGTTGGGTGGGTTGGAGGGGGTGGGCACGATGGGGTTGTAGAAGATGGGGATGTAGAAGATGGGGAGGAGACAGACAAACAAACATGTCGCATGAATGTGACTTGGCCAAGAGAGTGGGGATGTAACTTGGGCAAGGTACTTTCCACTACAATAAAATTCTAGCCCAGATCTAGTTGGGACAGCAGTTGCTCTGATGGTCAAAGTCTGACACGATACGTCATGAACAGTTGTTTTTTGTTAGTTTGTTTTTGTGACAGGGCTTTTTTTTTTTTTTAATTCAGTGGCAAGTTTTAAGTTGGCATTCCTGATAAGGCCCTTAGCTGTTTGGCTGGACTACAATCGGCAATGTCAAATGACCATCAAGGTCAGAGGGTCTGTTGGGCTTTGTTAGTACAATGTGGAATCAGTGGTCTTTGATAGTGTTGAACCGTTGTTCCTTGGTTCCTCTTGCATCTGTTGGCTGAGCCCTAAAGGTCATGGGCAAAAATCAATTGCGTACACATATTTATACACATTCAAAGCGCGTGCTCATATTCTTCGCGAACGCGAACGACGCCATTTTGTTTCAAGTTGTTGACCTGCCTTTCAATCCTATATTCAATCGACAATACATGATAACGTGTGATGGAAAGTTGGAGAAGGAGACCGTTAAATATTTATTCAGAGAAAGATTTGTGAACGCCTCATCACTTACTGGATTATGCCCCAAACTGCCACAAAAATATCCACAGAATCAGTCGGAATTCACAGTTAAAAATTGTAAACCATAAGAGTTAATACCCTTGAATTGATGAAACGTAAAAATTTCCAGTCTTGACTTTTCTCAAAATGAAGTCCTTTTCACTTCATACGACGTTTAGAAGTACTTGTACTTGGCTCTACATGTTATTAGTTTGACAAAATACTAAATATTCATATCAACTTTAAAACTATAAAACTAGAATGAACATAAAAGAGAAATTGAATCGACCATGTCGTACTACATTCCCGGCAGGTGTAACTAAATTTGTACATCTATCAAGATCTAGAGAAAACTGGTAAATGTTTCAGTGTGATTGCGGGAATAGCCACGTCTCCTTTTACCGTGGACTTAAAAAGATTTTTTTAAATTTTTTTATTGCCCTTAAATATTTTTTTGAATGCCCAAGATACACCAGAATAATATGATTTAAACAGCGTTCTCACTGCGAATACCGCAATCGATTTATCGCCCTTTAAAAAAGTATGTTCAAATATTAAATTTTAGAACGTCAGTTAAGGAGCCATGATACTGTAATGGGTAAGACAGTTTCTTCTCACTCAAACACAGGGGGTTCGAATCTGTTTAGGACTTTTCTTCTTTTTTTTTCTTCTTTTTTTTTTAACCCGAAGCTTATAACAAGTACAGAACACATTTTAACGATTAGATTTTTTTTAAAGGGTAGCGCAAGTGAGTCTTGAAGGCCTTGCCTCTCTTGTTTACTTCTTTCTTTAGCCTTTAATTACAAATTCCTGAATGATATCGATGACCAGTCTCCTATCCTTTATGTCCGTCTTTCTCTTTTCTCTCTCTCTCTCTCTCTCTCTCTCTCTCTCTCTCTGTCTCTCCCTTACCCCCACTCCTCACCCCTACCCACTGTCTTATTATGGTCCACTCCTAAGTAGTAGCAAAGTGTGGGGTGGTTGAAGGGATTGATCATCAAGTTCAAAGTGTCCATTTTTATCCATGCCGTGCATTGCAGTCTGTGTATTGGTCCAACTCCAGACTGAGGACAGGAGATCTGGATCGCATCCTTCCCTTCATGCTGTTCAGGAACAGTCACTTGGGACCACTGTACGAGGTCGAGCGGCACCGCTGGCGTGACGTCAAAGACTTTGAGCCGGTGGCGAAAGCCGGCTCTGGTAAAGTACTCACGTGTCGCACTGTGCATTGTGAGAAGGATTATGATGATACTACTAGTAGTAATGATACTACTACCTTTACTACCAATAAAACCAGCAAGTATAATCGCCATATAAAGGGCCCGAAGCGCCTCCCATGAAACAATACATACACAGTAGTGCACTGTTGAACAGCACATGGGGACATAGAACTGACAAACAAAATCTATATACACCGATACAATACTACAAAGTGCAGATATGAATAATCACATTAACAAAAACGGAGCCACGAAATATGCCCTGCACACACACACACACACACACACACACACACACACACACACACGTACGCGCACACGCGCGCACAAGAACATGACATGAAGATTTCAATAAGGTTGGGGGTTGGGGGAGGGCACAGGGGGGATGTAGAGGATGGGAAGAGATAAACGACTATGTCACATGACGATGATTTGGCCCAGAGAGTGGGGATGTAACTTGGGACAGCAGTTGCTCTGATGGTCCAAGTCGGACGCGATACGTACGATGACGTGGCTGAAAATCATTGCCATTCTGATGACGATCAGGACAATGTGGATACAAACATCGCCTCGACCATTGTGACTTGCGGGGAATTTTGTGACCTTTATGTAAACAGCAACACAATCAATGGAGGAAAACAAGTAAACAGCTCTTCCTTCGTTATTTCATCGACTTTGCAAAGATGCCAGTATGTCTGGAGAATGCTTTGAATGTTTCTGTGATCACTGGAAATTCATAGCGGTGTGATAGTAATGGAAGACAAGGTTGTTGTTGCTTTTTGTTGTTTTTGACCACCATTATTCCACACCATCATTTCTGAAGACCCATTTTTCTTCATCATGTATGATAAGGCACAGTCTGATTATCAATAAATGAAAGCAGATCATACTTGATTTCCCTCGTGAAGTACTTCAGCTGCCTACGGTTGTTGCTTTGAACGCATGTATGATGCATGTATGATAATGCATTATCAAATCACTTATGTTGTTATTGTTTGTTTTTTGGTTTTTTTTTTGGGGGGGGGTGTTGTTTTCATTCAGGCGACAAATGGTTGGGGGTCAATTCTCTCAAAACGCGACTGAAGGTAGACATAGAAACTGAAGATGGAAAAGAGACATTCACGACGAAACCAAAGGACTCGAGTGAGGGACAGAACGCCGTAAGCCCGTCCCAGGAAGAGCCAGAGCCAGAGAAGGCCAAGCCAGCGCAGGGAGGTGAAGAAAAGGTCAGTTCTGATGCAAGTGCGTTTGCTTTTCCTATTTTATTCGTGTGTGCGCGTGTGTTTGTGTGTGTGTGTGTGTCCTTGTGTGTGTGTGTGTGTGTTTGAGTCCTTGTGTGTGTGTATATGTGTGTGTGTTTGAGTCCTTTGTGTGTGTGTGTATATATGTGTGTGTGTGCTTTAGTCCTTCTGTGTGTGTGTGTGTGTGTGTTTTAGTCTTGTGTGTGTGTGTGTGTACCCATGTTAAGCGCCGGTGAGGCCACACTCCCTCATCCATGCTCCAAACGTTAGGAGAATTTTTTTTTAAATCGTCTTTTGTGTCCACAGCCCGTGAGGAGAAAAATGGTTGTCATCCTGGTTATCGTGGGCCTCGTCGTGGCCATCGGCTTCATGGGATGTCTCATTGCGGTAAGTACGCTACCTGCAGTACAAGTATTTTTGTATGTTAAATGTTTAGAACATGCGCACACACTCGCGCACACACACATGTACACACACACACGCACGCACACACACATGTACACACACACACACGCACACACACACACATGTACACACGCACACACACACATACACGCACGCACGCACGCACGCACATACACACACACGGGCCATTACTCCATACCCACCTACTCAAGCCCAGACATACACTTGAATGTTTAGAACATGCGCGTACACTCGCGCACACACACATACACACGCACGCACGCATACACACACACACACAGGCCATCACCCGCCCCCCCTCCCCCCTGCCCCCCCACCACCACCCCTTTTCTGCCGACACATACACGTGCACACGCTCGCGCGCACACACACACACACACACACACAGCACACACGGGTCATCACCCCCTCCCTCCTACTTAACCCCCGCCCTCCCCCCACACACACATACACGTGCACACACACACGCACACACACACACACACGAGAGAAGAGGATGGGAGAGACAGAAACAAATTGTCACCGTATCCTGAAGTCAAAGAGTTTGTACAGATTTGCTTTGGAATGAAAATCTCTCCCTTTGAAACCCAAACCTACTGAGATTGCTTGTTTGATCACGGACGCGGGAAGGATGTTGTTGTTGTTGTTTGTGTGTCTGTGTCTTTGTGCTTGTGTGTCCATCTGTGTGTGAATGTGTGTGTGTGCGAGAGAGAGAAAGAGGGTGTTAGGGGACAGAATGGCGAGGAGTGTCATGACCACGATGGAAGTCAGCGCATGTCATAATCTGGCACGCACGCCCACGAACATACATGCACGCACTCCCACATATCGCACACAATCATGCGGGCGCTCACCATCACACATGTTCACGCACGCACACACATGTATTCTTTCTTACAAACTTGTGCACACACGCGCGCGCGCGCGCGCACACACACACACACACACACACACACACACACACACACACACACATTTACACACATCACTTTGCACAAGCGGAAAACAATGTGCATTTCAATTGTAGTGTACAAGCTGTTGTGCCCTTGAGGTGGTGGTGTTTTGATAGTCGGTTCACTGGTCTCTGTAGATATGTCATCACCGCAATGCCTCGAGAAGAAACAGTAAAAAGGACTCAAAGAAAGACAAAGCGAGGTAAATATCCCTCTCTCTCTCTCTCTCTCTCTCTCATAAAAAGTTGAATGTAGCATTTATGGACTTTGAAAAGGCCTTTAACTCCATTTCCAGAAAACTTTTATGGCCTATTTTATTAAAGAATGGAATCAGTGGTAAGTTACATCGTTGTGTGAAAAGCATGTACAATGAAGTGAAAGCGAGAGTGAGAGCTGGGGCAACATTATCTGATTGTGTTAATTGCATTCGTGGGGTTAAACAAGGGGATGTTTGTAGCCCGGTCTTGTTTTCATCTTTTATTAATGAACTTGCTTTGGAAATAATGCAGTATGGTCAACATGGAGTTACTTTTGATTTGATTGAATTGTTTGTTCTACTTTTTGCTGATGATATGATTTTGTTATCTACAACAACAGTGGGTTTACAGCGACAGTTGAACAGTTTATATGCTGCAGCACGTAACTTACAGTTAAAAGTAAATATGGATAAAATAAGTATTGTTGTGTTCCGTAAGGGAGGATATTTAGCAAGAAACGAAAGATGGTCATATGGAAATGAAAGAATTACCGTTGTAAATGTATATAAGTATCTTGGAATTTATTTTTCTGCAAAACTTAGTTTCAGTTTCGCATGTCAAGGTATAGCAAATAAAGCAAAGAAAGCAGTTATTCGGATACTTCATATCTTGTATAAGCTTGATTGTAATTCGTTGGGTATTTTTGTCAGGTTATTTGATGCTTGGTATTTTTGTCAGGTTATTTGATGCTCAAGTCCAGCCAATACTGCAGTATGGTGCAGAAATATGGGCCTTGGAAAAGAGTGAACAAATAGAAAAAGTACACTTGTTTGCAATGAAACGATTTTTGAATGTGGACATCCGAACGCCAAATGATCTTGTGTATGGGGAGCTAGGGAGATATCCAATTTATTTAAACTCGTACATTAAATGCATTAAGTATTGGTTGAAACTTACAAGAATGAACGAAAACAGGCTACCGTTCAAAGCTTATCGGATGTTGTATTCCTTAGATAATCATGGCAAATAAACATGGGCAACGTGTGTTCGTCCGTGCTTAAATTCTTATGGTTATTCTTTTGTGTGGGATAATCAGGGTGTTGAAGATATTGCCGGATTTATAAAGTGTTTTAGACAGCGAATAGTTGATTGTAGGTGGCAAGATTGGCATGACCATATGGAAACTAGCGATAGATTTGCACAGTTTAGAATCTTTAAAACATCGCAGGGGCCTGAACCATATATTGGGATGGAAATAAACAGATCTGTAAAAAGTGCACTGACAAAATTTAGATTTGGTGTTTCTAATATTGCTGTTCACAGTTTCAGATACTGTAGTAGGAGTGAATATGTATATATGTGTCGATTGTGCAACCTGGGTAGGGAAGATGAATTGCATTTTTTGCTATGTTGCCCTGCTTTGAGTGACCTCAGACAAAGATTAATTCAACCTAAATATAAAGATCCCTGTGCTTTTAGATTTAATCTGCTCATGTCGTCCAAACATGAGCTTACCCAACAAAACTTGGCCATATACTTACATGAGGCATTGAAGAGACTTTGAATTGTTGTTTTGTGAATGTTGTTGAATATTATATTAGCTACTTTTGGTTGATTTGTGATGTTGGTTTATCGTGTCAAGTCATTTTCCTTATTTATTTTCTTGTATGACCCCCTTCAGTAAGGGGCTTTGGCCTTAATCTGAATAAAACATTGTTATCGTTCTCTCTCTCTCTCTCTCTCTCTCTCTCTCTCTCTCTCTCTCTCATCTCTCTCTTATAGTTTTCCTTCTTTTTGCCGTTTTCACCTAATCTGTATTGAGAATGTGTGTGTGTGTGAAAATGAAAAAGATTTTGCGTTGTATTATCATGATTTCTTCATTTATTTATTTTTATTCATTTATTGTTGATTGATTGTTACGTATTTTGCTGTACACATTATAATGTTCTTATTTTCCACGCTACCTATGTTTGAAACCAACATCTCATTTCCAACATGGACAGAACCCCGGCCACATATTTGATAATCCAGTTATTTTTTGTTTTTCAAACTATCGTTTTCATAAGTATCTCTGTAATCACTCTCATTCTTTACCGAGAGTGTTTTTCAGTCGTGTGCCGACTGACCACTTCAGTCTGTTGCGTGGCATTTTGTATTTATCGCCCACGTGCCTTGTGCATTTGTCGTGAATCATTGACCCTTTTGCGCATCTTAACGTTTTCAACCTAACCGAGTGGTTACCAGCTGTCCTTTTTTTCCCCCCCTTTTTTCTGTGTTTACACATTTTCTGATTATTACTCACTAAAACGCAATGCCCACAGTAAATAGATGGCCATCAAAAGATGGCCTTTGAGTTGGTTTCTTAATATTAATCATGAACAAGTTCGATGAATTATCTTCCATTCTGTATAATTCTGGCCGACAATTCCACGTGTTTTGTTGTAGAGTCCCGTTCGACAAAGAATATTTCCGACTTCGACGTATCCATACCAGGTTATAATTTTATTCGACTTGATCCCATGCTTCCAAAACAAACTGGTTTTATCCTTTATATTAGTAGAGTCCCGTTCGACAAAGAATATTTCCGACTTCGACGTATCCATACCCGGTTATAATTTTGTTCGTCTTGATCCCATGCTTCCAAAACAAACTGGTTTTATCCTTTATATTAGTCAAAGTGTCACAAATAAACATATCATGTCTTTTGAAAACCACCACGTAGAATCTGTATGGATTGAAATTAATCTGAAAAATTCAAAACCGTTAATCACTGGATTTTTGTATGGAAACCCCCCTGAACATGTAGACCAGTTCGATAAAGTTAATGCAGTGATGGAAGATGTTATCATTAACGCAGATGAAACAATCCAGTTTAGTGATTTCAACATAGATCTTTTAAAACCTAACAACCGTTGGACTGAAATATATGACAGTTTTGGCCTTACTCAGCTTATTGAAACACCAACCCGAATTACCCCCTCCTCTAAAACTCTAATTACCCCCTCCTCTAAAACTCTAATTGACCACATTTATGTTAGCACAAAACAAAATAAGATTGTACTGTAGAAATCTACTACATGGAGACTATTTGACCATGGACATTCTTCCACTAACATACAAATTACAGTATAATAAAGCAGCTATGATGTTTCGAATAATGAAAAGTTTGGCACCTCTAACACTAACTGTAAGATTTCAGCACAACCAGTCATGGTACACCGAGAATACAGTCATCCAAAAACCAAGAAATGACCTCTGTAAAAATAGCCTTGTTTACTCAGGAGGGACACTTTGGAACTCTTTACCTAACATTATTTAAAATAAAAGCAGCATTTGTTCCTTTAAAACAGCTTACAAAACCTTTCTATTTCAGGAAATAAAAACTTCATTGTAGACAGCTGGTTTATAATCTTGTTAGATGCTCTGGGTTTTTTTTCTTTTTTTTTTCTTTTTTTCCCCATGTTGACCAATGTTATTGGAGACCAGAAAAAAGTCATTCATCATCAGTTTTAATACCTTTGATTATAAACATATTCACGTCTGAATTTTTAAATCTGAGGGTCTCACTATGTGCATGGGGATGGAGGGAAGGAGACTAGGGTTGGGGTTGGGATAGAGAGTTATTGTAGTTTATTGCTTTGTAGTAGTCTTTTTCATTAGTTTCTCATGTGATTTTTCAGTGGTCTTTTGTGGTTGGTATCTGTTTGTTAATGGTTCTGTGCTCACATGTTCTTTTGATGTAGCCCTGTCCCCCACATACCTCTTTTTTCTTTCTTTTTATATCCCAGGGCTGGGTGGAAAAAAAAGCATAATTGTGTTTTGCTTATCTCATCACCCTGGTCAAATAAAATTTCGTTTTGTTTCGTTTCTCTTATCTATTCCCCCCTCCCACTCCATCCCCCCCCCCTCTCTCTCTCTCTCTCTCTCTCTATCTCTTTCTACGTCTTTGATCTTTTGCATGGAACAATCAGGGTGTTTAACATTGTAGAGAATTCTTAGTGGTGCTCAAACAGCGTTTAATTGACATATACATACGAGAATGGTCTTTAACAATAAGAGACATCAACAGGTATGATCTGCACAGATCATTTAAACATGTCTATAGAAATGAAATATATTTGCAGTCCGTCAGTTTATTTTGCTTTTGAGTGGCACTGACACAAATTAGACTTGGTGTGTTAGCATTGAACAGTAATTTACATCGTTACAGTGAGAAACCAAGAGGGATAATATGCAATGTTTGCGGAAAGGCAATTGAAAATGAACAACATTTTATTTATAATTGTCCCTTTTATTCTGACCATAGGAAGATATTTCTAGAAAATTTGTATAATATTCCTTTCCACAGGCTAAAAGATGGTAGAAATGAAAATACCAGTCTTGTTTCGAAGTTTATTTTCTTTGCTCTAAAAAGAAGACATCGTTTCCTTGAAGCCCAGAGAACTTAATTTATCGTTGTTGTTGTTTTTTGTGTGTGTTTACCAAAGGTTTGATACTGTTATTTCTGAGCAACATGAAAATGATAAGAGTATAAGGGACTCAACCCTGACTCCAGATGAAAGTGATACTGTTTGCTAGTTATCTGCTCATGTTTACCTCATATAGAATTGCTTCATATCGTATAATTGAAACTGATGTCATTTGGTGAGTTCTGTTTGCTATCTGTTTGTAGAATATCTTTCGCTGATTGCTTATTAATCCTCCCCCATACTCCCAATATATGTATAATATATGTATAATTATGTGCCCATGGCCGAAATGCATTAAACATTCATTCATTCATTCTCTCCCTCCCTCTCTCTAACATAGGTATCTCTCGCTTTTCCTCTTCTTCTGTCTTTTCCTCTTCCTCTTCCTCTCTCCCTCTTATACATGTTTATTTATCTGCATGTTCATGTATATGATTATTTTCTTCGAGTATTAGTGTACTGATCACCAAAGTAGTAGTCCATAATGCGGCTGCCATCACCTCCGTGCTCTATTCCACATACGAACCTTGCGTAAGATCACAGGAATCTTATGAGTTTCCCACACAGAAATCCTTCGCGGAGCAAAGCTGATACGGGTTGAAGCACTCATCATGAAATCCCAGCTGCCTGCGTGTGGGTTAGACATGTAGACCAAATAAACGACACATGATTGCCCCGAGATAAAGTCTTCTCCTAGCTGGCTGCTGGCGCATGGAACATGGGAAGACCAAAGAAACGCTCCAGGGACTGCCTCAGCGCTTTCCCGTGGGACCTGCAGGTGGGATACCCTCGCCACTGACATCAGTGTATGGTGACTGCTGTGCTGTCTACATGTTCGCTTGAGGAGAGGCGTCTTCAGGTCTTCGACCAAAAAGTGCCAATCCCGCAAAGCAAGGAGAGGAGAGCTATCATCCACTATCACCTATCCCACAGTGCGGCCGCCGCGGCGTGAGTTTTGACTTGCGTTCTCATCTCCGGAATCACTGACGTCTTGTCGTTCGCGATGGACCTCCACGATGTATATATGCAGTGGATGTCGGTTAGATAGCAAGGACATATTGGAACAATAGACCAATGCCAAAGACCTCATTCCGGAAGTAATTAAGGCCTCTCTTTCTCTCTCTCTCTCTCTCTCTCTCTCTCTCTCTCTCTCTCTCTCTGTATTCATTCTCTCTCTCTCTCTCTCTCTCTCTTCTCTCCATGCATGTATTCATTCTATCTCACTCCCCCCCCCCCCCCCCCCCCCACACACTCTCTCTCTCTCTCTCTCTCTCTCTCTCTCTCTCTGCCATCTCCTCTGTCCCTTTGGCATATGATTAGCTTTAGGGACTGGCTATGAGATCCTCGGTTAAAATCCCATCCAAGGCACACTATTTTGGGATTTTTTGGCTCCTTGCGGGTCCCCACACAGAGTTGAGTGTGCTGTGACTCCAGTTGGAAGTCTGTTATCAGGACAATCAAACGCCTTTCAGTTCACGGATGCGCCTTTGAAATGTTGCTCACATTTCCTGACCTGGCAACACTGCTGGTGTCTATATATCTATATATGTCGGTACATAATTGTTATGAAAGGAAGCGCAGAGTACAGCCCTATAACATAGTCTCAAACCTAAATGGATCTCCTGAGTAGCGGCATCGTCATCGTTTTCAACCTAATCTGCTGTTTGATAATAAAAGAAAATATGTAAATATGTTAAAAATCATGTGAGCTTTCTTGTGCAGCCCTTATTATGACCTCCACTTCCGTGCTTGTAGTGAGTTACTGTCGAAATTTTCGTTATCGCCGGAGGAAAGCGGTGGCAGTCTCTGTTGCATTAAAAAAAATTGAATTAAAAAAAAAGATTAAATAAAATAAAATGAAATAAACCCAAGCCCAGTCTTTGTCGCCTGTGAATGCCCTGCATATGTTTCACATCAGCACAGGCGCCAAAGAACACCTCCGAAGCGACTCAGCGGCAGTGTAGGGTCTCCTGTGATACGCGGCTTGTGGCGATCTCATAACAGACTGTGGCCTCAGAACGAGCATGGGTGTCTGTGGTTGTTGGGGGAATGGAGGGACCGAAATGAATGGCATGGAAACAATAGCACTGGAAGACATGAAAGTTGTGGCGGCAACAACAACAAAGATAAATGATAAGAGGAAGGAAGGAAAGAATGAAGAACAGACCATTCCCGTTTGGTCTCTGAGGAGGGAGAGGGGTGATGTAGAACGAACTGCAGCAAAACACAGAAAGAAGATGTGAAAGAATCACAGAGAAGAGAGGGAATCATGCAATGACATTCTCACTATAAAAAAAAATTCCGTCATTCGCTTGCTGATTTGATGTAATGTGATTATCCTATAATATTTGCATGAGGCAGACTAATTAATACAATTCTGTCAGTTTTTTGTTTGTTTGTTTGTTTTTGGGTTGTTTTTTTTTAATGAATTTCGTACTAAATATGTGAAGGTCGAGAATGTGATTCGTGTACTTTTGTGTGCCGTATATCCAAGATTCATGATTCTCTATGTTGTTTTCTTTTCTTTTTTTTCTTTTTCTTTTTTTGTTCGATATCTACAGCGTATATGTTAGCATCTCTTTTGGTTCCTGTTCGATTGGTGAGTAAATACAGAAACATGAGAGACAAAGACAGAGAGGCTGAGAGAGACAGACAGATACTGAGGTGTGTGTGTGTGTGTGTGTGTGTGTGTGTGTGTGTGTGTGTGTGTGTTCTGAGGTTGTGTGTAGAATGTGAAAAGAAAACCAATGTGATTCTCTTGTGTGTCCAATTAGTCTGAAGACGTCGCCCAGTCAGGCAGGGCCTTCCCACGATGAGGAAAAGACGCCAAAAGACGTGAGCATTCCCAAAGAAAAAAATTCTATTAGAATCACGTTATTGTTATATATTAACATCAAGTATTCTGCCTGTCTGTCTGAGAGACATGATTTGATGTCCATTCACTGTTTAGACTTCAGACTATGTGAGCTTGTGTGTTGATGCGTGTGTATGTGTGTGTGTTAGGGGCCTGGGGGGGCTCATACAATAATTCCGACACGTGTTGTAACAATATCTCAATCATTCGGAAAGTTATTTCCTATCGTGTTTTGTTTTCACTTTGTATACCTGTGCAGGGTGAGAAACCGGACGCCGAGCATCGAACTGATACTCCTACCGTAAAAGAAGTAAAAGAAAAAACACTAATGCCTCTTCTCACACCCACCCCACCCCCACCGCTCTGTCTCTGTCTGTTTGTTTGTCTCTCTCTGTCTCTGTCTCTCTCCACCCACTCATCTCTCTCTCTGTCTCTCTCTCTCTCTTGGTGACATGCCTTTTCAACCTATTGCCAACGGCTTAGAGAAAATGATATAATCAGGTATCCTTCGAAACAAGAAAGGAGCTACCAATGTTACAGCGTCGTGAGAATGCTGCTGAATCACTTCGTTTGTGGTGTTAATTTGTGCCAATTCGGATTCAACCTACGCGGGATACCATCTGCTAAGCCCCCTGCTGACAGCTGTAAACGTAATCAGACTGAGGGAACATCCTCCCCAGAATGAAGACCGTTACCACGTCCCACCAGCCATGATCCCAATGAATCGACCGAGACGGAAGACTTGAATAGAAATTCACCACAAGCATTGGAGCGGAGAGGGAATGGAAAATGAAGTCACCTTGAGAGCTGGCGCATGAAAAAGCTAAAGAACTTTTGACTTTTTTTTGGTCTTTTTTGTCTGCATCTGATGATAAACGACGATGCAACCATGGGGTTCTGTTCAGATTTGGGACATTGTAACAGGGTAGAACCATACACTTCCTTTGCCCGACAGAATCAGACACCTGCAGGGACGGTTACTCCCGCTAGCGGAAGAGGGGCGCTGCAAACAACTCACTGGTGTTTTGGTACCATTCCTGGCAGTAATTACACTGGATCATAAATCTGCCATCCCAGGGTCTCCTGCACAAACAATAGGCCTGATTACTGTCATCCATCTGTTCTGGTGAGTCATCTGCTCTCCGCTGGTGTTGCGTAATCCAAGCTGGCAGCTTCCTGTCTCTGCAAGGAGCCACACGATCATGGTAACAAACTTTCAAAGACAGCGTTACGCAACTTAACCTGGTACAGATATGCTGATAGCTTCTTTACTATCACCCTAGGTCCTTTCCATGGAGAGCAGAGTTTCCTGCACTTACCCCTTAGGGACTGCTGTGTCTAGCAGGTAAACAACGTCTCCTTCAGCATATGGTCTCAAGAGAATCTTAAGATCATAATTCCGCTTCATGGCTTTCTGGGACGTGCTCAGTGTTTGCCTAGCGACAGCATGGGCTTGTTGCAGGGTTTTGATCAGCTCTGACACATACTCGTCCAGATCTTAATAGGTCTGCCCTGGCACAGGAAACATTAGATGTCCCGGCATGTTGACTTCTCGGCCCAGCATCATTTTATTGGGGGTTAGGCCTGTCGATCTGTTCACCGACGCCCTCATGGCACATGCAGTCTGCTGGAGGTGTTCATCCCATTTGTTCTGGGACTTCCCAATGAAGCACTGGATGGCGTCCAAGAGTGTCCTGTTGTAGCACTCTCTACCTGTCCATTGGAAGAAGGCCGATATGGTGTTGTTCGTGCCTTATGGATTTCTAGTGCGTGGCAGAGCACTTCAAACAGTTTGCTCTCAAAGTTCCAGCCCTGGTCCGAGAACAACTGAAATGGGCAGCCAAACCTGGAAAAGAATGTGTCAATAGCAGCCTTCGCAGTCACTTCCGCCTTTTGAGAGCATAGGGGAACACGTTCAACCCACTTAGTGATTTGATCGACCATCATCAGGCAGTACTCATTCCCTCTGGGTGTTTTTGGGAGTGGTCCGATGAAGTCAGTGTGTACCCTCTCCATTGGTGCACCTGCATGGTACTCAGTCAGGGAAACTCTGCCATACCGTTTGTTCTTCTTGTTACGGCTGCAAATGTTGCATGACAAGACGTAATTTTCTCAACATCTCAGGACAGATGCACCTAGAAGAATTTCTCATTTACTTTGGCTTTGGTTCTAGCTACTCCCTGATGAGCGGGTGGAAGGCAGGTCATGGTGATACTGGATTGCCTTTTCTTGAAGTCCCTTGGGTACCACCAACTCCAGGTCTGCTGAGTCTGTACACTGATGGAACAGCACTTCATTTTGCAGTTGAAACATCTCTTTGTTCACCCAATAGTATTTGGCCTCAGGTGATGCCAAAAAGAGTTTCCCTTCTTATGGAGGTGGTTTTCCCCTCAGGTGATCCAGTATGGGTGTCAAATCCTCATCCTTATCTTGCTCTGCCTGCAACTCTTGGTCAGTGAAGCCCCAGCAAGATGGCCCACTTGGATGTGATGGCTGTGCTGTGTTCACCAGGCAGATCTGGATGGAAATCTGATCACCCTGGGTGACGTTGTCAAACTTGGCACCGTCGAGCTCCCATTCATTTATAACCTGTGGACATTTGGGGGAGCTAGAGTGCTGGCATGACGAAACACCTTCTGGCGGGTGATTGATGTCAGTGGCACAACCCAAATGTCCATCACGCTCCCCCTCAGGAGTAGCGAGGGCTGGTACCTTCCCCGAAGTCGCAGAGGGACTCTTCTGCACTTTGTCCCGGTTCACCATAGGGATGGTCTGTGCCACATATTGCACAGGAGTCCTGAAAAACCTTGGTACCTTCCCCAGTGGCACTGCAGGACTTTCTGATGCGTTACACAAACACACCCGGGCACCTGCAACTGACTCACTCAAAACATTGGTTGATTCAACACATGCATTAAGTAAGGGGCACTGGTATCCCACAAGCACTCTATTATGGGTTCCTGTTGGTCCAAGTAGCAGGTCAGTGGCGACGCTGCAACTCGCTAGTGCACCATACCCCTGAGCTTTGCCAAAATATGCTGGCTTTTCAGCATTGCTCCCGGTAGCTTGGGTCCGACCTGAAAGGATCAAACCCCTAGGAGATTCACCCCCTTTAGGACTCCGACCACCAAGGCCAGAATCCTTTTGGGCGCCAATGAACCCCCTGCAGACTTGGCCAGAAGAGGCTTCGCCCAACTGAGTCGTACCGGAGTCTGGGTGCCCGTAACTAGACTCACTCAGAGTTGCACTCAGATTTTGAGTCCTGCCCGAAAGGGCTGAACCCACTTGAACCCCACTCAGGTCATGTGTCCCGCTCATTCTTCAGTACCGTGAGCGCTTATGCTGGCCTTCATGAACATGAACCAAACCCAGTGGATCCAAGGTTTTTGGCAGATAAGACATACCACCAGATCGACATTCACCCCCATTGGTGGTAGTCCTAGTGCACTTATCCTCACCTCTCGCAGCTGTGTCTATCATGGCAGCTACTATGACTCCGTCCAGATAACATGTCAGACCTGTGAAAGGGAGTACCTTACCTGGTTCGTGAGGGACATGGCTTCATTCACTTCCCGCATGAACTCTCCCCACTGCTCATGAGCTCTTAGACAGTACTTGCACCCCCTGCATGGCATGTCTGTGGGCTTGAGGCCGGTGATGTAGGAGGGACATGGAGTGAGGGAGTCTGGCAATCGTGATAAGGCATCTGCATTCCCATGTTTTGCCCCAGATCAGTGTTGGACAACCATATGGTACGCACTGTACTGGGACAACTCCTCCATCTGTTGTGCCAGTTGCCCCTTAGGATCCTTGAATCTTAGTAAAGGGTCCACATGACCTGTCACCACGACTTCCTCTTTGGGCTGGAGAAGAAGTAAAGGGACCACATGCCCTATCACCACTACTATCCTCATGCAGGGACATGCTGTGGGCACAGTGCCCCAGTCTCTCCCCACGGCCAAAGGACTCACCTTTACCCCTATCATCATCGCACCATTGATGAGGCTTCCGACCAGGGTAATGTCTCTTGTTCTGATCTGGAGAGGCACATCTGCCCCTATCGTTGCCACCCCATTGCTAAACTCACGACCGGGGAGGTACCTCTCTCTCCAACCCACATTGAACGGCTTCACAACCGCATCGCCATCCCACTCCATCTGGTAATTGGACTGGCAACAAGCGGTGCACCCACCATTGTCAATCCCAAAGCGGGAGGATGTCCACAATGGGGAAATGGCTGGTTGTTATGACCTGACTCCTCACCGGAGTCAGGAGCGGATCCATAGTTGGTAGGACGGAGACGACATTTCTTAATAGCCCATGGTGATGATGGCACCTGGATGTCAGAGAACGCCACGGGTACCGAAGGGAGCTCCTCCACAAGATCCCGTTTGACTGACGTGGTGGTGTGGAGCCAAAGCCCTCCACCTTGAACTCCTTACCCACCGTTACTACCTCATCAAGTGGCGGTGTATCGAAATCAATGTGAGCAAGGACAGAACTGTCCAGTTTGCCCAACATTATTTCCGATATGCCATGGCTAATACGTCCGAACTTGGTTCTCACTCACAATAACTCCTGTGCTCTTTTCAAGCCCACCCCAGGAATAATCTCCATAAGTTCCAGTGGGGAGGCTTGATTAATAGGCAATGGTGTGTTGCTAGTAGCCATGCTTTCTTGTCTATTAAAGTTATAATATTCTCTAAAGAATTTTCAAATGAATTGAGGAGTATTACAAAGACTTTTTGCAGTGATCACTGTATTAATGCATCAGGATAACAGTTACAATAGAACTGTGCACGCAAAATAGAAATATGACAGTTCACCACAGAGTTGAGTTCACCACAAAAGTCACAAGTTCAGTTCTCAGGATAACATAAATTAGAACCACAAACAAATATAAATATAATGTCCCTGAAAAAATTCTTCTTCACTTGTGGTTCGAAAAATAATAATGAAGTGGATCCCACTTCTGACACCAATAAAGTGTCAGTGCCCTAAACAATTAATTAAGATGGCCAGTCGTTGGGCAATGCACTTGTAAGGAACAAGCACCTATGGCTACTAACCGTTGCTTCTTGTCGAATTTGGGCAGGGTTGTCATGTCAGGTGGGCAGGCGTAGTTGGTGAGTGTAGGTGTATTCCTAGCGGGTGAGTGTAGGCGTATTCGTCATATTCAAGATGGCTGCCATCGCCGGGTTGTTGACCGGTGCTGGCAGGACGTCGTTGTTGAGCAGGGAAATCTTCTGAGAGCTTGTGCAGAGATGTGTTGTCTTCAAAGGTGAAGTGCACACTGCACTGGCTTGCTGATGCTGCAGGGTGACCAAAACACCAGTGAGTTGTTTGCAGCGCCCCTCTTCCGCTAGCGGGAGTAACTGCCCTTTGGTATTGAGCTTCCGGGTCAAAGGCGTCTGCTAACCTCGTTTCACAACAGTGGAAAAAATTCGTCTGCTAAAAAGTAAACAAAGAACACTCGCCATTTTCAAGGCATCTCTTTGACAGTAAAAATCATCGAATACCGTCTGAATCAACTTACAATAACAAGATTATAGATTCTATAATGTCAATAATCAATCGATATATAAACTAACAACAATTTTTTTTCCTTCAAATATTGGTTTCCAAAAATAGATCTCACTCTTCATTGGACACCTGCTCGTTGTTCCCTCAGTTTGGTGATTGATTTTCTAAACCCGACCAGAATCATCGTTAGGGTCAGGAATGGTGAAAGAATTATCACTGTCATACAAGCATTCAGTTTCGGACTCTGATGAGCTCATGTTGGCAAGCAGTTCACGTGCGAGTCTCAGCGTCTGGCCACAGTCGAAATTTGTAGTTTTTTCATAGTGTTTTGGCCCTATTCATTGAAATCAATAGTAGAACTGGAAATTAGAATGTTTAGGACTTTGTCATGCAGCTGGAATTATCTGTCATTGTTTCTGGACTGCGAAAGTGTGATCTGAACTTCGTGTTGTGAGTACCTTCTACAAGAACATTACTTCCGTTCTTGATCGCTGGAATACAGAATGTATGTTTTCGTCATGTTTTCATCGAAAATTTGTCGATCCTTGTCATCACCATCTTCTGTCACAAGATCTTCATGTGTGATACTGTCACACTGACTGTCCCCAATTTGGACTCAGTACTTTTTTTTCTAGCAAAACTGTCTTTCGCTTATCGGGTCTTGACTATGGTCTCCTTGTTCATACCATCGCACGCTCGTCAACACGAAAATCTGCAACCCTCCCCTCCTACTGTCGACAGAGGCTTGTATTACTATATTTAGCAAGTTTACTGCTGAGCATCTCTTTTGCCCCAGAGCCAAACCCTGGTCCTACGAACAGTACTACTTCAGAATCCCATTCCTTATGGCTCTGTGGAACCTGTGACCAGCCTGTAGACTGGGGAGAGAGGGGTTTAGCATGCAACACCTGTGAACAGTGGTACCATGCCCACTGTCAGAGTATTGACACTCTGCACTGTCAACATCATGAAGATCTTGGGGAGGGGGTTCCTTGGTTTTGTGCCATTTGTGGGAATCCTAATTGTCAGACCGCCCTTGATCTGCATGGTGTTGAGTTCTCAGTTTCACCCACCCCCTCCCTACCAGATATGTCAGCAAATTGCACTACCCCGATTGAAAACCCACATGCAACGTCCCCTGCATTCCTCCACACCATCACGCGTAAGCCAGCAAGACGGGTGAATAAGAAGACCACTGCACCTGATTAACGTCAACTTTCACTCTGCCCCAGGCAAGAAACCAAACAGTCTCAACCTTTTAGACAGTGTGCACCCTGATACTGTTATCAGCACAGAAACTTGGCTTGACCCCGCCACCGGTGACTCAGAGATCTTCCCTGACACCTACAAGTTGTACTGCAAGGACAGGAACCGGTCCAGAGGTGGTGTCCTGATTGCGGTGCATACATCCATCGACAGCTATGAAGTCAACGAGTTGCAGGTAGACTGTGAGTTGATTTGGGTGAGGCTGAAGATCCAAGGTAGAAGGTACATGTACGTCTGCGCGTACTACAGACCAGACGACGGAGATGAAGCCAGCCTGATCCAATTCAACACGTCACTGGAGCAGGCTGCGCTGACTTCCAGTGCTCATCTCCTCATCGGCGGTGACTTGAATTTTCCCAGTTGGGATTGAAAGCTGATGGCCCTCAAACCCAAGCCTGTATACCCCATACTACACTGTGACTTCATCAGCATGATGAAAGATAACAGCCTTGAACAACTTGTGGAAGAACCGACTAGAGAGGAAAATACCCTGGACTTATTCATTACCAACGACCCACAGCTGATTCCGTGAGTGGAAGTCCTTCCTCGGCTGTCTGACCACACTGCAGTCTACTGTGAGGTGGTGGTTTACACCCAGAAGAGGAAGCAGGCACCGTGCTCCATCCCACTGTACAAGAAGGCAGACTGGGAGGGTCTCAGGAAGTCCATGACCAATCTCACCAACACCTTGGAAGAGATGAAGGACACTGCTACTACAGAAGAGCTGTGGGCTTGCTTCAGAAACACTCTTCATGCAGCTGTCAAGCAGTTCATCCCCCATAAGCAGGTCCGTGTCAAGGTAAGCCAGCCCTGGATCACCCCGGCCCTACACCGACTCATCAACAGACGAGACCGCGTCTTCAAAAAGATGCGCAAGCGAGGGACAGAAGACCTGAAACAGCAGCACAAGCAACTCCGAAGAGAGGTCCAGCGCCACCTACAAGGAGCATACTGATCCTACCTCGACGACACCTTCGACGAAGAAGTCCCCGAGCAGGCAGCCAAGAACAAGCACTTCTGGTCATACGTAAAACACCTGAAGTCGTCCAACGCCGGTGTCAGGCCGTTGAAGGAAGAAGGCAGGTTGGTGTCTGACCCAAAAGCACAGGCAGACAACTTGAACCGCTAGTTCCAGTCTGTATTTGGCAGCGGCCAGACCTTCTCTTAGGAGGAATTCCAGGAAAAATGCAGACTCCCACTCAGAGACTTCCCAACCCTAGACAAGGTTGACATTAACATCCACGGGTGAAGAAACTCATCAGCAACCTGAAACCTGGAAAAGCACCGGGACCCGACAACATCAGCCCAAGGATCCTGAAGGAGCTGGCAAACGAACTGGCACCAACTCTTACCATCATCTTCCAGTCTTCAGTCAATACAGGCACCCTACCAGCTGATTGGAAAGCTGCCCATGTTATGCCGGTGTTCAAGAAAGGAGAGCAGTACAACCCGGCAAACTACAGACCAGTCTCTCTGACGAGTGTATGCTGTAAAGTGCTGGAGCACATTCTGACCAGCACCATCATGAACCATCTCGAGCATCACGGCATCCTCTGCAACCAACAGCACGGCTTCCGCATGAGAAGGTTTTGCGAGACCCAGCTCCTTGACTTCAACAGCGAGAGCCAGAAGCAGACTGACATCTTGGTGTTGGACTTTGCAAAAGCCTTCGATAGGGTCAACCATAGCCTCCTGTCTCACAAGCTCGGCTACTATGGTGTTTGAGGAGAGATCAACACCTGGGTAGCCAACTTCCTGAGATACAAAAAGCAGGCGGTGGTCATCAGCAGAGAGCGTTCTGGCTTCATCCCAGTCAGGTCCAGAGTCCCACAAGGCTCCGTTTTGGGGCCTTGTCTGTTCCTGATCTACATAAATGATCTGCCCGACATCCTGACTACGAGGTCACGCCTGTTCGTGGACGACACGGCAGTCTACAACATGGTCACTTCTCCAGCAGCCCAGGCCCATCTACAACAAGACCTCAACCAGCTTGCTATGTGGGAAAAGAGATGGGACATGGCCTTTCATGCTGGAAAGTGCACCACTCTGCCCGTGACCCACAGCAGGAACCCCCCTCCACTTTAACTACTGTCTGCACGGCCATATCCTGGAGACCATCACCAGCGCAAAGTATCTAGGCATCACCATCTGCAGCGATTTTAGCTGGGACACGCACATCAACCACCTGTGCAACGAAGCCAACAAGACCCTAGGCTTCCTGCGACGTAACATCAAAGTCAGCTCTAGGAAGATCAAGGAAATGGCCTACAAGTCCTTCGTGCGACCCATCCTGGAGTACGCCAGCAGCATCTGGGATCCACACACCGAGCAGAACATCAGCAAGTTTGAAGCGGTGCAGTGCAGGGCAGCCCGTTTCGTGATGAGGCGCTACCACAACACCTCAAGCCCCACCGCCATGCTTGAAGAATTGAAATGGTCCATCCTCCAGGACAGACGACGTACAGCACGCCTATCCATGCTGTACAAGATCCACAACAACCTGGTCAGCACAGAAGGCATCAAAGCCAGCCTGCGCCCTGCACCTCCACGCCGACGCCGCGGCCACGATCAGCAGTTCGCCATTCCACAGTGCAGAACTGTCAAGGGCCTCCCGTCTCCATTAAAAGCCACGCCCAGGGTTTTTTGTGGGTTTTTTTTTTGGGGGGGGGGGGGGGTTGTTTTGTTTTTGTTTTTTTGCGCGAGTGCGGACCCCTTGCATAAGTGACAGAATAATCAACTAGATGATTGTGGTCGCTGCCAAGGAACAAGAACAGCGATCTCTGGCAAAATGGCGGCGAGAAAGTGAAAGTGAGGCGTAGTCGAGTCGAACATTTATTTCGGTACTGTTTTATTAATTAAGGTTAAATTTTATATCTGACGCTTCAAAACCTCGTTTTATTAAAACACAACGCTATTCTAGAGAAAATCAGGTAATTGACTTTTAGAAACGTGGAATTAGCCAGCCAGCCAGTCAGATCGTTCCTGTGGGAACGAAGCTTACAGAGACGAACTGTTAAGAGTCAATGATCCGTACGATTTCCAGGCCGATTCATACCAGTGTAGAAAGAAGCCCTTGTTAAAAATAATAACGTTTCAACTTAGCCTGTTAAGACAAACCCGGGCGGACACACGTACATACACGCACACCCCTTAAGAAAGTGAAATATATTAGCATGTCAATAATTATTACAACTTTGCTTGTGGCGGAGGGGGGGTGAGCGGGATCGTGGGGAGTGGGAGTGTTAATTGAGACAGGTCATTTTTCAGTGCTGGTTATTATTGCAATGTTTACAGAAATACACCCAAGATGAGATAGAAAGACGACTATCCCAGCCATACTCTAAATGGTCCGATCAAGATTTCCTATTGGCTAAAGAAATACAAGAGGAGAAGAAAACAGGCCAGGAGGGTAATAAACCTGTAAGTTGATTCTTTTTACAGGTTCACACACCCACACATTACTAAACGTTACACACTGGTGTACACCGACAAACCCGACAAGTGCCTTGAAGCACGCGCACACACACACACACACACACACATATGCCCTCGAACTAAAAGTCTAATTCTCTAAATCAGTCAAGCTATTTAGCCTGTCCACACACACGCGCGCACATTGTGTGAACGAATATGTACAAAAACAAATTTATTTTTTATCCAGATCAAATACTCGGTGTATCCATAATCGCATGTAATTGTTGAAAACAATTCAGTTTACTCCTTAAAAGACCATCATGTCAAATCGTGAATGGCTATCAATCCCATTTTGCTTTCTCATCGTTGATTTATCTGTAATGATAATAGTGATTATTTGATGGAAATCTGCCATTTAAAGAACTAGAATAATTTTGCACACTTTGTGTCTATTTTCACTTGATTTGCTCTCAGTTACAGTATCAGGGGGCTAGCGTGGATAAACTGCAAAACTGAGCCTCATTTTGGTGGGGTAACATAGTAATTGAAATTTTCCAACTAAAACTGACGGCAGTGAAAGGGGTATTCCCATATGTTTGGAGGGAACAGTCAAGGGCGCGTTACATGAATTAAAAATACAATCTCTGCCCTCCCCTTTGGAGTTAAAAGGACAGGGTCGGATGTTAAGGTTTCTAGCTCTTCGGACCTCCCCCCACCCCACCCCCCGGCCCCCCATGCCTCCCCCCTCTCTCTCTCTCTTTGTCCCTTTCACACACACACACACACACACACACACACACACACACACACACACACTGAGTGAAGAAAACAACTCTAGACTTACGTAACGTTTGGTCTTTGGGAGTCATGACCGAGCTGCGTCCCTAGTTACTGCTTCTCCACATTTCTGTAACATTGATTCCACAGTTTTCGTGACTCATGCTTTGTCAAAGATTTCCGAGTGAGCTTGACAAAAGGTCAAGATTATGGTAAATGGTGATTCCTGTATCCACGCGGACTAGGATTTTCTCACACATAGTTTTGTTGCACAGATTGTGATACACCACGCGCCAGTGTATTTTGAATTTTAGAAAAACTTTGAACATCTTTGCTTCGAGCCTGACCTTTGACAACACGTCAGCGACGATAACAACTTTGATCATTGTTGTTGTTATTGGAAATGGTCAAATCAAAATGATGACTCTCTCTCTCTCTCTCTCTCTCTCTCTCTCTCTCTCTCTCTCTCTCTGTGCAGCGTCCAGTGTATTCTAACGTTTACCTTTCAGACCGAGGAGGATGGTGGGGGTCTTTTTCTTTTGTGGACTTTTTTCTCTTTTTTTCACACATGTTTTGAACGATTTTTGGCTTGGTTTGTACTATTCGGTGGTAACATTCAGAAATCTGTTGAAAAGGAATGGTCGCTTTGACCTTGGGTTTCGTTTGAGCATATCATAATACTTTCTGAAATGTTGAAAATTATCTTAACCCTTTGATATAATTCACTGAATTGATGCGTCCTCATAACCCTTTGAATGATATGATGCAAAAATAAATGTTTTCATGATTCAAAGCTTCCGAGTGACCTTGACAAAAGGTCAGGTTCACATCAGAAGACAGTTTCTTGTCCGTGTTGATCCCACATGACTTTTGGATTGTTGTTGATCCTGTTGACATTAAATGATGAAGAATGTCAAAAGCTGTTGAAAGATTCAGTCAACCTGACCTTCATGGATTTGATGACTTTAACTTGACCTTGTTTCAAAAGGGAAACCTTTTCCTCTTTTTTTTTTTTTTTTTTTTTCCAAACGTTTCTACTTTTTTCTCAGACACGCAACGATGTCACATGCTGAGATTTTACCGAGATTTCCCCCACGGTTGTACACATTTCTCGGGAATATTTCAGTCTTGCACCCATCACACACACACACACACACACACACACACACACACACACATATATATATATATATATATATGTGTGTGTATCCACGCATGCACATGCCCCCCCCCCCACCACACACACACACACACATTCACACACACACCCACACACCGTGCATCCGTGTGATTTTGAAATAACGAGTATACCAATACAGAATGGTGATTTTTTTATACTGATACGCTTTCTTTTCCTTTCAGGGCGAAGCGAAAACAGATGCTGGCTCTGGTAAGTTATAACACTGCTTTTCCTTTTACTGCACATTGCCATACAGTAGAAATTATTGTAACTGCACACATTACAATTCTGAACAGATCAGTTACAAGTAAATGAAAGAAGATAATGAAATAAAAATTAATGACATTATTCATCATATAGTTTTCTGTAATGGGCATGGAGCAGAATTAATCAGTCAGCGGTCATCAACGAGAGAATTTAACCGAAATAAAAAAAAATTACTGTACTCTTCTAAACTAAATGAAACACACAGTCATGTTTTTGTCCCCAAATGCTGAATAGGATTGATTTTTTTTTTTTAAGTTAAAAATTTTTTTTAAAGAGACACAGCTGCAACTGATGAAAGAAAAGTGGGTTCAGTTTGTTCCAATATCATGTCAGAATTTGGCATTTGGTACAATTTGTTCCAAGATTGTGTCAGTATTTGGCAGTTGATACAATTTATTCCAAGATTGTGTCAGTAGTTGGCAATTAGTAAAATTTATTCCAAGATTGTGTCCGTATTTGGCAATTGGTACAGTGTGTTTCAAGACTGTGTCAGAATTTGGCAGTTGGTACAGTGTGTTCCAGGGTTGTGTCCGTATTTAGGTGTCAGTACCTCGTTTGTTTTCCTTCAGTTAGAATGACCCTTTGAAAAACAAAGCACAGACTGTGTGTTTTACATTTTGTTGGGAGTACAGTAACCTGGGTTTATTTCGGTTCTCTCATGTAGGACAAGCGGTTTGGAGTATAAGGACGGACTCAGGGCAGGAAGTTGTGTTGACGCAGGACAAACCACAAGCCATTGTTGGCGAATTTCAAGTTCGAATTCCAGACGATGGGGAGAACAGTAGTGCATTGTTGATCAGTTCCGTCAAGAACCTTCACTCCGACAGCAGAAATCGGAATTCTGCAAACAGCAGGGAGATTGGGGGTAAAGAGTTGGCTGACCAGTATACGTTTCCCATCGACGTCTACGCTGGTAGCAGTGGGCCCGAGTCACAACAGACACAGCCAAACAAATCCCCAACAGATGCACTACAGGAATGCACAACGCGTCCTATCCAACGTGAGGAATACATAACAACCACAGAGGACTTCGGTGGCTCTGATACAAAACACAAAAGAAGCGTGAAATTCATCGGCGAAGATCTTGAACCAAAACCTGGCACGCACTCAAAACTCAGGAAGCATACACCATATGTAAGGGGCACCCCCCGCAACATCGTTGACTTCAGTGTTTTGGACGTTCACCCAGAACAGCAAGACGAGAAAGATGTTGAAAAGTCTCTACTGAGCCAAAGACGGCCGACAGAGTTTGTCAGAACAACGAACGGTGGTTTTGATGACAATTCCAACATGCCCATAAAAGAAGGAAATGACTGGTTTATGGGCAGATATGTTGAACAAACTGAAATCACAAACACCAAGCCTTCAAGGTTAGGGGGGTCACTTGGTCGTAACAACAGTCGACAGATCCGGTTAGCTGAACCCAGTAGAATGCCAGAAAAGATTTTCGATGATCTGTGCAATGAGAGTCTGTCCGAAACTGAAAGATCTCCTCTACTGTTGAAAGAGACTTCCGTGACTTTTCAGCCTTTTCGAAATATAGTGCAGGATGTTGTTCTGAAGCGTGGAACTGACAACTTCCATCTGAGAAACTGTCATGGACACAAGAGTAGATTTTTTATGGTTACAATTGACTCAGATGGAAAAACACAAACTGTTAACTTAGACACAACGCAGGAAAACGTGGATTATTTAGAATAAGCTAAGCACAAGGCTGATTTAAGTGTTTATCTGTATGCATTTGTTTCCATTCATTTGTTTTGGTCCTCCATTTACAATGTTGTAAGTGTATGGCAACGTAAACACTGCTTTTTTTTTACCTCGATTTCTTCTGCCTTTATTACAGTGGCTGATTTGCTACAATGTGCATTCTTTGCATAGGAACACCTAAAGCTGCGCAGGACGAAACCTCTCCTGACAAACATCGAAGACCAAAGGATGAGAAGGCGCGACACGCTCCACACAGAAAAGGAGTGCACCAAAGAGCGCCTGCTGAGAAAGAGGCTCAGTACAGAGAAAAAGCAAATGGGAAATCACTCAGCCGTGCTTCCCCAACGATGCAAATTGGACAAAACTTGGGAGATGTGTGGACGCAGGTGAATGTCTTCGATATTATTGATGAAGTCAACAAAGAAGAGCGGGCAGACAGAAAAGGCCCAGGGGGTCACCCACATGAAAGAGCCAGGAAAGACCCCAACGATAGGACCAGAATGAGAAAGGAAGGACATGGAGACAGGAAAAGAACAAAAGATGAGGCGTCAACTAAGGAACACAGTTCCGGCAAAAAGAGAAAGGAAGAACAGGGAGCCGGAGCGAGTGAGATCACACCAGGTTCTTGTGCCCCTTCACGACCAGAAATGAAAGCAGAGCAAAGATCCGAACCTTCAGCAGATGCTGCTGCTGCACCGGGAACCAGTGCAACGGTGACAGATCTCGTGTCAGATTCCCAGAGTGATACACCAGCAAAGACCATATCAAAATCCAGTGCGCAAACATATGATCAGGACTCGACTGACCCTCTACGAATGACAAATGCACCCGTCGCAGAGAGCACGAAGCCACAGCCACCTGAAAGGACTCAGGAACATGCATCAGACAGTCACATACCCACAGATGTCAGCCCAGTGGAAGTGGAAAAAGAGAAGACAGCAGGTGGTGAACCACAGGGAGAAGCGGAAAAGAAACATGTCCAGGAAACGGGTAAAGACGAAACACCGATGGTCAAGAGCAGTCAAGAGAACCTCCAAGTGCCCAAGAAAGGTGGAGAATTGGAAGAGAAGGATAATGGAAAAATACACGACGTTGAACCAAGCACAATGGAAACCGAAGTAACTGCAGAGCCTGCAGAGGATAGCGGAACGAAAAAGACCGAGCAAGCGAGTGATGGTGTTGAGGAGGGTGCTGATGCAAAACACAAGGCAGAAGACACGGAAAAACCTTCTGTGACTGAGGAGAAAACGCCAGAAGATCCAGGAGAAGACGCCCAAACAAAAGAAGATAAAAAAGAACACGGCGAGAAAGGTGCAGAAGAAAAGGAAAGTGGAAAGAAAAAGAAGAAGAAAAAGAAGAAAAAGAAAAAGAAAACCCAAGAAGGAGAAGCTGAAGTTGAAAGCTCTGGGAAGAAAGAAGGTGAATCTGAAGGCGCCACAGGAGAACAACAAAGTGCAGGGGAGAAAGGGCAGAAGAAAAAAAAGAAAAAGAAGAAAAAGAAGAAACAAGCAGGAGCGGACAAAAGCCAGTCTGCTTCGTCTTTGAATAACTCTTCGTCGTCGGTCTCGGTCATCGGGACTTCCAGCCCGAAGGACCAGCAGGTGAGTGACCACCTTCTTCGTATTGTTTCAACCTGTGTGTGTGTGTGTGTTTGTGATATGAAAAAAGAAGGGATAAAGTTTTACCGGACATATTGCTAAAGGAATGTGCGCTTATTGGATTACATTATCTTCAAACTTATGTTTGTTGTTGTTTTGCCAAAAGAATGTGCGCTTATTCGATTACATTATCTTCGAACTCAACAAATGTTTGATGTTTTTGTGGGCACATTTCCATTATTCAAACTATGTTGTCGAGGTGAAAAGCATTAGTTTGGCCAACAATGTGCGATCGTAAATCAAATCAAACCAAACCAAATCAAATTTTTAAAATGCTGTATTAATCAACATGGAAATTAATTTGTGCAATCGCAGGCTCGTTATCAACGGACGTAGGTAATATGGTAAGGCAAACCATAAAAAGAGATTAAAACAAGTTTAAAAAAAATTGTTACACAACATCAGTATGTTCAAATAATCGCTTCCAGGAAATAAATCCACATATATCAGTAAAGTGCGCGCGCGCGCGCAATCACACACGACATATATCACGACAGGAAATTGACATGAAATTCTTTGAAATCTGAAAGTCACTCACACACTGAGTAACGCTTGCATGTGCGCACATACCACTCCACCAACCCTGCCCCCACCCCCTCCTCTCCCCCTCATACCCCACCGCCCATCAAACACTTAGATATGCGCATGCTCATCCACACACCCACATGCACACAAAATGTCTGCCCAAACATGCTGGTTAAGGTGGGGGTGGGGTGGGGGTTGTATAATTTTCAGAGTCTAGTCAGTGGCGTTGTTGTACGTTTTGCTTGAGTGGGCGAATTGCTATGGGAATTATTGAATTCATGTAACGGGATGCTCTTGTGCGTGGATCTCAAATTCTTTCACTTCTGTCTGATCGCCTGCCTAACCAATGTGACCGACTGCTACTAATGTGCTAAAGATACCAGCCTGCAAGAACGTGTGTCGCCTCTGAGCCCAGCGCTAGCGACCAGACTACGTGACGTAGAGATGATGCACTATGGTTATGACATGAATCGAATATTCGTAGGTCAGTCATGGAGACTATGTGGACCTCCTGTCGGGACGACTGGTACCACTGGTGCTGGCAACACCACACGGGAATCTGACTTACCTCAAGCCTTCAGCAAAACGTCGACCACCCAGCCTCCGCAGACGTCACAGAAGTATGGAGGTACGCTGCAGATGAAAAATATCAATTATTATTATCTTTGAACAGTGCATGCTTGATGACACCAATATCCTTTTCGAATAAACCAGCGAGGAGTAAAGCTCTTTTTTTTCTTTTTAAATTTTTTTTTTTTACCTATTGTCGCTTTCGTGTGTATACATAGTGTGTGTGTGCGCGTGAATATGTGTGTGTTGCAACATTTTCGTAATGAAACAGTGTATAGACCACAGTGAATATCCAGTCATTTATGAGAATGTTTTGGTATATGTGTATATATGTATATTATATATATATGTGTGTGTGTGTTTGAGAGAGGGAGAGGAATGGGACAAAGCGAAACGAATTTTATTTAAAGAGGAAGTGGAATAAACATTATTACTTTTTTTCATCCAGCCCTCTGGGGGAAAAAAGAAAGAAAGAAAGACAATAGTCATCCACATGTCATACTCCATACAAAGAGAGAGAGCTTTCACAAACGTTACTTTGAATATATGTGAGCTAGAAGGAAACATAATCATGAGCAATCTAAAGCAATTTTGATTGTAGTTGCAACCCGACGTATTCATCTTTAAATTGTTGGCGCATTCCTCAATTACTCCATATAATGTGTGTAAAATATTTGTGCGAGATCAAATTATTTTATGCGCTCGTGCACATGAAACGTCCTGTTATTTCAGTCAGTAAAAAGTATGCCATAAAGTAAGAGTGCGACACAACATTGGAATGCTTACAACACTTGTGAGTACATTTCATCTGTGTCTGCCTCTTTTTTTTTTCTCTCTTTTTTTTCCTTTCCTTTCCCCCCCCTCTGTTCGAGAATGTACAAGAGTTTTTGGTGCGGTGAAATCGATACGATCCTAGTGTAAATATGTGTGTTCTACTTAGATCAAGACAGAGCTCAACGCGAATCCATCATCCCACTTATGTTGCAGATACAAAGGCGGTTGGAACAAATCAATAAAGAAGAACACGATACGAAAATGAAAGTCATACCCAGAGTACAAAGTGATAGATTTAGGACTGTCAGCAAGACATCCAGTCAAAGCTGTGTCCAAAGGGATAATCTGCAGTTCACTGGTGATCCCCTTATGAAGGAATATAGTCCAGTCCTTACGTCAAACCAGGAGTCCAGCAGGAGTCTTAGCTCCTCACCCCCAAACCCTTACAGACGGTGTAAGGTCCAGTTTGATTACCAGCATCAGGGGCGGAGCAGGGGGTTGGGCGAGGAAGAAAACGTTCGTAAGAGCAGGATACCTCATTACATACCGGACAGTGCAAGATCACAAAAGCCGAAGAGGACATATAATCAAGCAGACCCTGAGTTTTGGAGACGTTGGTTTGAAGTGAACGCTGACAATGTTGATAGGAGTTCACGTGGTGCTTTGAGACAGATTTGCTTGGGTCTTCACAGTGATCAAGAGTCAGACAGTGAACAGATGCCGCACGGCACAGATGCAGAAAAGAGGAAAGCGTACAGTGAAGAAAAGACTGTTAAATCAAAGAGTCGAACACCTAACGATACTCTTGCTGACAGAGTCTCCTTACTGCACCTAAAAGACCGGCAGCGGTGTTTTGACTACAATGCAGACGGAGCCACCTCCAGTTCAGCATCACCAAAAGTAAGACACATCTGCCTGGGTCTCCACGGAACAACAGTGGCCCCCAACAAGAATGAATCCCATACAGAGCTCTGTGGACAAGAAAGCAGTCAACGAGGGATGCCATTTTACATACGCCAGCCCACACACTTCTCGAGACGTTCGCAAGTGGACAAGCAGAACCAAGATCGCGAGTACTGTTTTGAAGCCAAGTTGGGTTGTCCATCGCGATTACCTATCAGCAAGGCAGCCCGAGGTTTGACAGAAAGACGGAAACGGACTACTGAAGTACTTGATCAGTATAGTGATAGAAACATTGCCAAACAGCCCAGATCAGAAAACGTTGGTCGGCCATCATTTGGTCAGCAGGGAGACAGACGAAGCAGGACTGAAGCGAGTGACTCAAGAAATAAAAGGAGCGCTTTGAGAATATACCCCAGAGGAGCGAAGACACAACAGAGTGACCACACCACCAGGAGAGGAAGCGTGGACCAGTGGGTGGAATCAAAACACTACGGTCTGAAGACGACACCATCCACCTCCAACAGAAACGAAAGCAACCAACAGGTTGTTTCAGCTAAGTAGTAGTGTCTGTTCAACACACACACACACACACACACACACACACACACACATGCGCACCCACCCACCCATGCACACACACACACACACACACACACACACACACACACAAAATAGTCCCTCCACCCACTCACTCATTTCTCTGTCAATCTGACTACCGGTTTGGGTGCTTGCCTACCTGCCTGTGTACCTGCATTTCTTTCTAGATTTTTTTTTTTAAATCAATGGTTTAATCTCAAGAACGGGTTGTTTTCTTACTAATGGCATACATCTTCATAGTATTAATGCAATATAACATGTAAAACGACGTAGCTAGCCCTGTTTTCATTCGAATATTGCATCGCTCCTGTCTCCTTATTTTCAAGAATATGGCAAGAGATTCGTGTTTTGTAATGGCTTACAACTAAAGTAATTCCAAAACATTAAACACGTAATATTTTTATATGAATACAAATACGCAATACGAAATCAGAGAAGAAGAAAAAAACAACAACCTATAGTTGGAAGTGTGCGTTTACACTTGTAAACATTATTATGGAATGAGTGAGCGATGGATGTATATTGATAAAACAGTGAACGGATGGTGTTGTATTTGTATTTTTCGTTTTTGTCACAACAGATTTCTTTGTGTGAAACTCGGGCTGCTCTCCCCAGGGAGAGCGCATCGCTACACTGAGAGCGTCACCCATTTAAAAAAAAAATTTCCTGCATGCAGTTTTATTTGTTTTTCCTATCAAAGTGGATTGTTTACTGAATTTTGCCAGGGACAACCTTTTTGTTGCCGTGGGTTCTTGTACATGTGCTACATGCATGCTGTACACGGGACCTCAGTTTATCGTCTCATCTGAATGACAAGCGTGGGGAGAAAATATTGGCATCTGAGCCATGATTCGAACCAGCACTCTGATTCTCTCACTTCCAAGGCGGACACATTACCTCTTGGCCATCACTCCACGTTCTGTAAGATGTATGATCACTATGGTTGCAGGAATTTCGTTTGGTTCATGTGGATCATGACGTGTGCACTAGCGGAGATGATGCAGACTTCTCTGTGGCTTTTCCCTCACCAACGACTGGCTCCCACTCATTGTTTCCCTCAGCCTCGGAAATTGAACGGTTTGCCAACAGCGAGGAAAGGACATCGCCCACGCCCTTTACGGAGCTTTACTCCCAGTTTCAAAAGATTGAGCAAGAAAAGGAACGTCAGAAAGACTGGACCGCGGACACCAATTCTTCTCAGCGTGATGTCACCCCACAGGTCTCCACACACGCATGGGCACTTCATCCCCAGGGAGGAAGATCACCGGGCGATATTCAGTCATACACAAGGGACTTTGACACTGAATTACCAACAATGGCTTTCTCGGGCACTGGTCAGAACCAGTATTCTCTAGGGCCACGTACCCCCTTTTCTCCCCCAGAGCTTTCCGAGACTACTGGCGCATTCTGTCCAGAACAAACAGCAAACGAGATGAACTTGACTTGCAATACAGTGCCGTTGTCTCAGACTCAGGTTCCTTCAGCTTCTTCTTCTCATTCTTCATTACCTGTACAGGAATCGAGATCATCGACCTGCAGTGATGTGCCTGCAAGTGATTCATCATTAAGAAAGAAGAGTCGGAAATGCACGCGGTCTGACAGATGAGGCAAATTAAGCAGCTTTCTGGCTTGACTTATAGCTGGTGCAACTGGAATCAACGGTGCAACCACAAATCAGGTAGTTTCTGGTGGGATGCAATGTGTTGGTCACTCACATGATCAACTAAGAAAAATTTTTAATTTAGTATGACTGAAATCAGTGTCATATTTACTAGAAACGTCTTCTAATGGAGTGCACAAGCGTTATTAATGTGATCATTTGACCTAATTAAAGAAAAAAAGGAAGGGATAGGGGTAATTCATCAGTCACCTTGCTGATTAAAAGACCTTGTTCTTCATACCCAATACAGTAGAAATCTGCCAGCTTATGGTTGAGTATGCAGTGTTGGTTACGTAACTTATCAAGTTCCTTGCTGACTGTTCATAATTCATTTAACAGTATGGCTGAACTACCTGAATGGCCAGAAATCAGCCAGCTGCATAAAAAGGAAAACCGCTTTTGTGAGACCTTGTATTCTTGAGATAAAGATAAAAGGGTGTCAATTCAACCAGAAAAAATTCCCTACAGCAAATTCTTGTGCCAGCTAATAGGGTAATTTGCACACAGACTGGAATTAGCTGACATTTGTGACTTTCGACCTAAAGTGGAACCTTGCTGGCTGGAGTGTAAATTGGAAATCAGACATTGACAGCCTTCAGTGACTTAATATGTTCCATCGTTTCACAAGGAAGGAACAGATGTGCACAAGCTGATATGACTGAACTACATACACCTGTTAAGTGTTTATACAAGGTTATACTATGATAAATGACGCTGTTGTTGCATAATGATGCTGTTGTTGCATACAATATTTTAAAATATAATCTTTTCTCCATGCCAGTGCATGTTTAATTAAGCGGCACTCATGTGTGGGTACGTACATGCCAACACACTACCCCAAAGTTTAAAAACGCCTGATGGAGTGGTTAGGATTTGCATCATGCACAGGAGTGATGCAATGCCTTTTGCATTTCCAACCCAGATACTGAGACAGCTCAAAATGGGTGCTATATGAGCATTTTAGAATGCATTTTAATGTGTATTACACATTCTGGATATGTGTGCATGTGTGTGTTTATCGTTTGGGAAGGTGTTGGCAAATGGTGCTCATGAATCTTCTCGACTGGTTCCTTCTTTATGTATTTGACAGTCAGTCATACATTTTTAACATCATACAAAGAAGACCAGGACCGATAAAGCTATTACCTTAATGGCACAAGTTTATGTTGTGACTGATGCAATGACGACACTCATAATGATGACGATTTCTCCACTTAGAACACAACTATTATGAAACAAAACACCTCTATCACAATTATACGACAGTAAACATTTACTGAATGCAGTACCAGAGGCAAAATATTTACTCAGTTTATTGTGGAATAAGACAGAAAACACACACCTTCCCTCCAAACACAGGCTGCAGACTTTTGTTATTGCCTGACTGTAGTGGATGCTTAATGTTCATGTACTTTTGTGATTTTCGATATTTATGCCTTTTGTATGTTATTTACAGGTTTGCTTTTATTCTAAAGGGCTAGAGGTCTTTTTTCCCCCTCGTCTTTGATAAGAAACGTGTTTGGAATACAATTAGGTTTGAATATAAAATGGGTTGGGTTTTTTTTGACATGTTTGTCAACAAATGATTAAAGTAATGTATACAGAGGATTCTCATGCGTGTTCTTTTCTTTGAGTTATCTGTCATGTCTGCAATGAACTAGAAAGTTATGCTGTGCTTTGGCTTCCATTTTATTCAGATTATGTTTAACTGTCATGGAATGTACATCTGGATATGTTGCGAAAATTCACTCCAACCCCATCAAAAAACTCACTGCAAAGACGTATGATAGTGTGATAACTTCTGTCATGTCAGTAACCTTTACTTTCACAATTGTATTGCACCCCAACATGTATCACACTTCATGGCAATCGGGGTGTATCAAATTAAGATCATGGAGGAAATGACAACTGAAAAGAAAGTCTTCATACAGACAAAATATGAGAGGGACATGTACAGCAAATAACAGAACAAAAGAGAGACTGCAGTGATATTGGGAAACATTCACTGGATTTAGGCACAGGGTAAAGACAAACTTTGTAACCATACCAAAGTAGGAAGCCTGGTCCATATGGGATGGGCTCTTAAATGATCAACAAGGAAATATAGAACTATAGGTATGTCTATCATCAGCTACATATCACATTCAGCTGTGTTTTACATTTTCATCTGTACAGAAAACAAAAGAATTCCCATCAAATGAGCTTTTTAACTTTATTCAAAGCAAATAAACAAAATCCAGGTTAAAATCAAAACAGTTCACAACACAAAAGCAGCTACATGTATGCTAAAAGCACACATTTGATGCCTATGATTTATTATCCATTTGTTAAAACACACACATACACATGTAGATACCTGTGATTATCTTTCTTTTTTTTGGTAATGCATGTGCACACTGGAAAATACAAGTGCATGTAAATGGTTAATATTTGTTAATAATTTATTTTATTGTAAAAACATTTTTCTGTGCTGCCCCATCTTTCATGATCTCTGTGTGGTATTACCCGAGCACAGCTCATCCCAAATCCCCAATACAAAGCCACACCCACGCTCACTCTGCTATTGTCCCAGTGCAAACAATCTTCAGGGTACTGTCACTGTCAGATCACCATGAAGACATCCACCTGAGGAAATCCTGCTGTGTTGTCAGTCACTTCAGTGATGTTTGGTTGTGTCTGTTCTGAATCAAGAGATGTAGGTCACCATCCATTAAGCCCCATCCTGACAACAAGTGCTTAATCATGTTGTCAGACTGAGTGAACATCTCTCCTCTGATGAGTTTTCCACTGATGACAGTAAGTACCTAGTTATGGAACCAGACTGACTGAACATTTCTCAGTCACACTCTTCCTGAATCGATTGCCAAACTCACCACAGGCAGAGAAGTTGAGGGGAAATCAAAGCAAAGGTTGCCATTGAGTGCAAGGCTGGTGCACACTGAAGATATGATTTTCATCAAACATTTATAATCTCACATTCATGACATGAGAAATTACAATAATAAATTTGAATGTAAAAAGACTGTACAAAATGGAGGCATACACTAATGACCATAAAAATGTGGCAGTATAAGAGACAGATGAGAACAGAGGAATGCCAAACAGCTCTTGGATTTCTAAGATACTTGGAGCTTTTGTCACCACTTCCCTACTTCAGTTAAAAGATGTTTCCAGAATGAGTAAATTCAAAATAAAAAATGAACTAATCCCCTGCAGTGTGTTGCAGTAATGCTCAACAGCAGTAAACTCCATCCAAGACATTTGAGCCTGCTCAAAATGAGGAGTGAAAAGGAAGAGTATGTGAAAGGAAACAGTCTGGTTTGGAAGAAAGCAAAGTTTCATACAAGATGGGCAACACAAAGTAATAATTCCAAAGGATGCCCATCTTCACCAAAAGCAGTTCATGGGATTTCTGTAATTTGTAAGGGCTGAAGTTTCCCTGGTCTTCAGAAGCTGCTTCTCATCAATGTTGGATTCCTGTGCTGTAGCCAAACAAGTACTGCAAATCGAGTACCCCATGGCAAATGGGCATCCCATACTTTGACTGTGAACACTGTGTCTTTGTCATGCAGTCCTAGAGAAAAGCTAAAAACCCTTTAAAGTTATTATTATGTGTTGTTCCGCTTCCTGAATTTGAACTGGTTGAAAATGAATAGCCAGTAATTTAATATTTTGTATCCTGTCAAAGATAGCTTTTGGAGAAAAGTGAGGGGGGTAGGTGCATCAGAAAACAAGCTAAAGATAATTCTTTAATGCTGAAAAACAGCCGAAAGAGGGGAACTTTAAGTACTATCATGGGATAACATGTTACAACAGCTTCATGTGGGCCATCAACCTCTTTTACAACAAATACTGCACTTTGGGTAGCTACTGTGCAAATTTCACAGCGTAGAACTAGCCTGTTTTTATCAATAAAATATTCAAGTGCGTGCATGCGATATCACATTAGCAACGATGCAATTAGCAGTAATATAGCCAAAAAAGCGATACCAAAGAACGTGATTGGCAAACATGAACAAGCAACCAGTACTATTAATTGTTTTTAAATATATGCCCTCTGTATACAGCAGGTAAGAAGGCAAAAGATCTTGCATTTTCTATTTATTGCTTTTGGGCATAATGATCAACACTTCTTAGTTGAATGACAACCTCACAATCCACAGGCAAATTTAACATCAAGAATGTGCACATCAATTTTGAAAAAAAAAAGTGGAAAACAGCAAATAAGAACCAGCTAAGTATCGATACAAATTACACAGAAGTGCTTGCAAAACAATTCACAAGATAATCTTACCTTTGAGCAGTTATCAAGAAATAATGGAAAATAAACAGAAATGTAATCAACGCAAACCAACACCATGTCTAAACAAAAGTGTAAGATTAAAATGTTAATTGAGCGTACACTGCCAATGACAGTATCATGTGCACAACTGACCACCAATAATAAAATTAATAAGAAGTGCCAAGACCGCCAACAATGAAAATAAATAGTAGTAGACCACTGAGCAACTTCATTCATGGGCTGCAGCTCTCATATTCACTAATATGTACATGAGTGTATGACTTTTTACCCCACCATGTAGGCAGCCATACTCCATTTTCGGGGTGTGCATGCTGGGTATGTTCTTGTTTCCATAGCCCACCACGCTGACATGGATTACAGGAGCTTTAACATGCATTTTCTATCTTCTGCTTGCACATACACACGAAGGGGGTTCAGGTACAACCAGGTCTGCACATATGTTGACCTGGGAGATAGGAAAAATCCCCACCCTTTACCCACTATGCGCCATTACCGAGATTTGAACCCAGGATCCTCAGATTTAAAGTCCAACTCTTTAACCATTTGGCAACTGATACTGAACTTTAAAAAAAAAAAGACTTATGGTCAGAACAGTAAGTACCAAGTAATAAAAATAAACTAAAAACCCACAGATTATTGTATTAAAGAGTAATTAAAGAAACTAGCACTATATTCCTCTCAACTTGGGTTACTTCTCTAAAATGACAGGCTGTTTTTTCAATACAGTGTAAACTTTCCCGTTACGGAATTTCAGAGCTAGCAAATTCTCAAAACTATCAATCAGTTCTTGATTAATTCTGTAAACCTTGCTAAAGATAATTATTTCAAACATACATAGCTTTTGTGAACTTACAAGCAGGAACAGTATCTGTAGATAATATCAAATCACAAGTTGCTTCAGCATTTGCAAATGATATGCAATCACAATCTAGAATTGACAACATATAAATTCTTATTTATGGCTCAATACATCCTCTGATTTACATGAATGACAATTTTGTTTGGAAAGAATTTTCAAAATCATTTAAGACATTTTGGTAATTTCTAAACTTCTCATTATAATTTACATTTTAAAAAACCCACATTTCCTATATTGCACTTGTAAAACAAATAAACCCCAGCTGCCACATAGACTGCTTTCAAAACATCACTTTTGAAATATAAATTAACAATTAATTGGCATACAACCTCCTTCAAAGAAAAATCTCGAGAGCAAAAACTACCTATAAATGTACGTTATAACAAAAGTTTGAGCACACTCCTTCCCAATCAGCAACCAAACTCAGATGAAATTCATGATAGATACGAAAAGATATAGTAAGCACAAAGAGATAATAAATAAAATTATTTGACTGTTGTAAGAAATACCCACAAACATACAACAGTTAGTGTGAGATTCACACCGGCTGCATTTCCATTACACCAGTTACTTTGATGCATGTATGCATTCTGATCAACTTGAGTTTTGTATATTTTACATTACACATACACAATTCAATGAATGCTGCAATAGATTGTTTTTTCTTGTGACATACATATATGCTTCTTTATTACTGTAATTTCATCAAAGTAATGATTATTTTCACTGCTAAATAACACTTCTTCTCATCAGTTTAGCAATAACATATGTATTATTGATTTTCATTTATCAGAACTATTATGAATGAAAAGTAATTGTTACTTTTCACTTTCACCATTACACTTTTTAAAAAAAGGTCAAGCACTGTTACTGTCATATTTGCTGTACCAGAAGCACCTGTTTAAAAGTGTTTTCTTGATTATATATTCACAATGTTGATTACTATCAGCAATATGCAGTGAAGCCTGAAGTTTACAAAAACAATTTTAATCATCAACACACAGTACTGGGTAATTAAAATTAAAACTTGATTACAACTTTTCAAACTGCTATCAATCAATCCATGACCACTAAATTTTGTTTCCATCCTCTTAAACATTTGCAGTCTTTCTCACTTGTTCTCTTTCTCTTACCCCTTGTTGCATCACATCACAATAAAATTCACTGTTTATGAACAATTTGTTCTCTAATTCCTATAAATCATAAACTGAGAGAGGAATAAAATAATGACTAAGGTAAAATAAACTTCTTTTTTTTTTAAGGCAAGTGCCATTGCTCCTAAGATGTTACTAATAGTAATGGAGGCATTATGATGCCAAATTTTCAACTTTTTTGCTTTATCCTGTTCTTTTCACTCAATCACTTTATAGACAGAGAAGCAAAGGCATGAATATATATACATATACATATACACACTTATCACCGGATTCTTATAAGATGGAAAAAAAACCCAACTAATGGTGAAAAACCACATGTTCAATCATTTTGCACAACCAAGAATGGCTTACAACAAAATAAAGAAATGAGACAAGTATATATTTTTGCTAAAAAATTCCTTTCCCAAAGGGACAGACTATACCAAAACAATTTATACAATATTACAATTAAGAACAGTTTTTTTACAGAAAAACAAAAAAGAAAATGAGTGCATAATTATTTTTGGCACAGATACCGTTCCCATGTACACAGACAGACCAAAACAAATTTGCAGTGTACAATTACACTTATCAGTCCGATGTCAAATATCACAAGTCTTAAAGTTGTTGTTTTTTTTTCAACAAACACTGCAGCCAGTTAGTTTGAGATCTAGTTCCATTATTTCTAGTTCTTTAAGAATTATTGCCAGGAACAAAATTCAAAATGAATTCAAGCAAGAGGTAAACACTAATTAGCTATTAAAAGTCAACATTCCAAAAGGTCTGTTTGGTTTTTTTTTTAATGATATACAACTTACCAGCATGAAAACACCACAAATACATGCTTATATTATTTTTTGAAGTTTTTAAAAAAGCACAAAAAAACAATCTATTTGCCTTGGTGAAATGAAATGATGCTAGAGAGAATTTTTGAAACGAATCTGTTCATCTGATGGAATGAAATGGAATGTTTATTTACAGAAAGAGTAAATCAATCCATCCTATTTTGATAATAATAGGGGAAATAATAATCAGTCTGTTCTGTTGGAATAAAATGAAATAATAATAGGTAAGGGGGCCGAATCAACAGATCAATCTGTTTGTGGTATAAAATGGACCAATTATGGGAGGAAATAATAAATCAATGTCTTCTGCCTTGTGGAATAAAATGGAATGATCGTAAAATGGAATAATTACAGGATGAAACTGGAAATCTGTTGGGTTTTTTTCCTTCTTGTGGAATAAATGGAATGATCAGGATGCTGAGATGAAAAGAACTGCCAATGGAGGAATACAGTAAATTAATCCTGGTGGAATCCAACAGCTGTTCACTCTAGTGGAATGAAATCACTGGAATGTTCATGGCACAAAAATCATCCTTTTTATCCCAGTTAAACAAATGGAATGACAACAAAAAAGAAATACCAGTAAAATCAGACTGAGCACTGGAAAAATTAAATGGAATGATCATGAAACAGAAATATATCAGAAAATCAATCTTCTTTGCAAAAGCTTTTTTTCTTTTCCTTTCCCTATTTCTTTAAAATACTCAGATCACTTTACCTATTAAATAAAGCATCAATAATGGCATGGAATCAGCCAGTTTGGCAACTAGAATGAAAATGAATACCAGAAAACAAATGACAGTTTGCTGCATGGAATGAAAAAAAAAACACAATCAAAATCAGCAGTTCAGCCCCTTTACCCAGCAGTGCAAAAATCAAAAAGGGTGTCAAAGACAAAATTCTATACCCCAAAAGGAAAGAAACAAAAAGATTGGCAAAAACAATGTGTCAGTTCAGTGAGGATGACCAGTTGCCTTATCCTGCCAAGCTAAAGTGATCCTCTTCAGGAGCTTGAGGTCGACGGTAATCCTCTTTTGTAACAAGGTAGATGACTAGGGTGACAAAGGCGGTGATAAATATTCCCAGCAGGTTAACCAGAATGCCCTGAGGACCTGACCACGGTGATCTGCAATAAAAACATGAAAAGGAAATTTTCTATCTAAAATTATGTTTAAATAACATACTTACCATGACCCACTAGTGCAGACTCTGGCAGGGGTCTGACATTCCTGTCCTGTGCAAACTACTATCCGCCTATGCGGAGAAAACGAAAGTACTACAGCCAATAACCTCCCGGAAGTAGGTAACCTCCCCTTTGTCCCGCTGGCTAGCGCCCTCTTTTGACAGCAATATGCCATCAGCAGCGCAGCGAGCAGGGAGAACAGGAAGCGGGGAGGACAGGAGGGTCTTGAATTTGGGTCACGGTAAGTATGTTGTTTAAACGTAATTTTAGATAGAAAATCTCCTTTTAATTCTCCTTAACTCCTAAAACTCCTTAACCGTGACCCAACTAGTGCAGAATAGCGCGACAAGGTGGAGGGCTCGCCTGTTCTACTGTCTGTGTGCTGCGATGGCCTGTTGTGCAACTACCACAGAAGCGATGCCTCTTGAGCCATCATCCCACAACCATGCGACGTCTCTCAGGTAGAAGTCAATGAAGGCGGCAGGGTTTTTCCAGTAGGCAGCATCCATGTCTTGCAGCCGTGTTGAGTGCGCTAAGGCAAGAGAAGAGGACCATGCTCTGACTTCATGTGCTCTGGCTGAGGAGGCATCAAGTCTCAATCCTTCTGCTCTATCGCCAGTGCGTTGCAAGGGCCTGTTGTGTGACCATTGCAGAGGCAATGCCTCTTGAGTCATCATGATCATCCCTAAAACAATATATGTCCATCAAGTGGAATTCAATGAAGGTAGAGTGTACTGTGTCACCTAAGGATATTGGTGCGGGCAAGGAAGACTGAGGTCCGCAGCTGTATTGTGGGAGAGGTCTGTGGACGACAGCTGTGCTGATAAATGTAGCGCAAAGAAAATTGGGTTGTTGTATTGAATCCACACTTTACTGAGAGCCCTTTGAATCAAAGGAAGGGAAGGAAACACATACCCTTTTGGGTTGTCTCACTTGAGCGCGGTTGAGCGTCAATGCAAGGAGGTGCACATGTGGTTTGATCTGATGATTCCACAACGGATGTGGGCCGATAGTGGAAGTGGTTTTTGTGTTTGAAGGAAACTGTGGCACGAGACAGAGGTAGGTCACCGTGTTGGGCCTGCCTCAGGCATGACAGCCAGATCTGTGGAGCTCCTCCATGCGAGCTGACAGGCGATGGGCACTCCCCCGCCCCCTGCCCCCCCCCGCCCCCCGCCCCCCCCACTTTTCTGTCGTTGCCAAAAAAGACAGCACTGGCATGTTGCCTATGCATAGAAGGGCAGACATTTGGCAACAAGAGACTTGAGGTCCCTGGTGTCTCTGGGACAGGGCTGTGTAATTGCCCAGGTAGGTACCATCACGATGGGGCATACGGAAGGCTTGATGGCTTCTCTACCTGAGTGTGGCGTGTTGGAGCAACCTGCAGAAAGTTGTCGGCAGTCAATGGCTGAGTTGGATCAGGTTGTGGGAGTGCACTTCATGTGCCCGCAGGTCACTGAGTCTCATTCTGTGGTGGAATTCCTAATGGAAGAGGGTTTCCATGGGGAAAATTTTTGCGGAAGATTCTTTAGTGAGAAAGGGGACCAGATCCATGACAGGCCTCTGGCTGTGTGTGGTGCGCACTAAGTCTGGGATGCAGCAGGGCGGGGGCAGGGAGGAAAGTGGCTGTAGATGTGTTGTACTGGCCATTTACATCAAATCACTGATCCGACATGTGTTTTCAGTATGGCCAACAGTAAAGTGAGAGCTGTATTATCGGTGGTTTCTGAATTGCAAAGTGAAATCATTAGCAGCTTAGTCTTTCATGGAGGACTATGTCTCTCAGACTAGAAGTCAAATTGCACTGGGACTTAGTGCTGTAGCCTTGAGAGCTAACTAGCGTTTGGGATCCGTCCCAATGGTGAGTCCAAAGGCCCTCTTGATCGAGGGACTGGGGATGCAACTTGGGCAAAACACTACTATAAATTGTATAATCAGATTCCAGCCCAAGTAGTCAGGACAGCAGTTGCCTGCTATGCTGATTTGATGGTCATTGTCGTACACGACTGATTATCATATACTGGTCCTAGGAGGACACCAGTCAGCATGGGTAAATCAGGAAACAGCTGCTGTGTGCTTGAGGGATGAAGGTCACACGTGTTCAGCGCTTGACGTTTAGTTCATCCGCGGAGAGAACTTGACCCTGCATTCAACTCAGGAGGGAAAGGCGCCACCTAAAAATAACACGCTACCGCGGGAAGAGTTAGAGCTTTAACTTGGAAGAACTGAGAGCACAAAACGCTATGAGTTCTCTTTCACGCTGCGCCTCCAGCCGTTATCAGCTGTTGGGCAGGAGAAAGACCAGTGTGCTGTTCCGCGCGATGGCAGCGGCCACAGGGAGAAAACAACACCTCTTCGTTAACTTTTGATAACACGTTGCTTGTCAACGCAATCGCTTTATGAATAGTATGGTCTGAAAGAGCACAGTCTTAGCTTTAAAACGATAGGAAACTCAAATGTGAACATCCGATTATTTTTCTCAGGATAACTGTTTGAAAAAAGCAGGTATGCTTACCACCAGTTTGTTAACATGCATTTTGAAACATTTTTAACACACTGAATCTAATCTCACAAAATTCGCTCAACGCAGACAATACATTCCATGCACAGCATTACACATCAGCATGCCTCTCACTAACCTGTGTTGATAGCTGGAAATTCTGAAGGAAGCTGTGGCGTGTTAAAGATCACAACTGTTTTGCAGCTAGTACAAGTACTCCACAGGCACACTGATTCAGTCATTCACGCACACTGAAGAAAAGAGAGAGAAGGAAACAGAACGAAAGAAAGGAAAGGATGAAGGAGAGAAAGAGAGGGAAGGAAACAGCACGAAAGAAAGACAGAGAAGAAAACAGAATGAAAGAAAGGAATGGAAGAAAGAAATGTGACAGAACAGAATGTGAAGGAAAACCAACCTCACGGTACTTCTGCTATGAAAAAAAACCACACCACCGCCAGTTACAATTGTCAGCACAGTTCTGTCAAGTAAATACTGCGATCTTAAAAAATATTTTCCAGCCAAGGAAAGTACTACCACCAACAAAAAGAGAAGTGTCCACTCTTTCCAACAGTACAAACATTAATGCCACAGATATAGGAGTATGCTCACCAGCCCGCTCAAAAGAGGCGCGCAAATTGCCACGCTTTAATAGAAGACAAAGAAGGGTCAGTGACGGGTTAGCAGGCACAGCAGCTGACCTACTTATCAGTGTCTGGCACTATCAGGCCTGTCAGGGGGATCTCGCAGTCGGCTAAGTGTGTGGTTCTGCTTATAGCCTAGACAGCAGTGAGGTGTCCACCATGCAGGTTATGTTGAAATGTAAGGAAGCCGGAAGGATTTGACGGGGTCTTGTGGTGCCACCATGTGTCTGAAAGACATGGTGCTTGCTTCCGAAGTGACAACAAAGTCATCCTCTGACAGGCCCTTGACTGAAGACTGGGGCTCTATGATGGGATAGCCTGCCTAGGCTAGAAACCCCTTGAAGTGTCTCATTGGAAAGACAGTGCTTGAGAAGGAATGCCCAACTGTTACCACAACAGTGGTTGTGTGTTGAGGCTGAAAGGATCGGGCAGTGAAGACCAAGTGCAGAAAGTGCTTTCGAACGCCAATTGTTTGAGACATCGATGCTGAATCTCTGTTCAAGCAAGGTGATGGGGTGAACTAATGTGCTTGAATGCGGCATCTGCCATGTCGGTATGAGTGGGCAGAAAGGTACGCCCCTATGGGTAATGAACGGTTCGTTGTGCTTTGTGAAACGCATCCATCCTCGTCAATATGCCATTCTCCCGAGTGTACAGGAAAACAATTATTACCCAGGCCTTACGCTACTAGTGAGGAGTGGAAGAGATGGACTTATGGTGATTGTCTCCTGCCCAGTGGGCAGTTTTTGGGCCCGCTAAAACTTGGAAAGAATGAAGGGCATGTGTGTCCGGAGTGGCACCTCCAAGTTGGACTGCTTCATCCCTCTTTGTACCAGGTTACAGCATCTCTAGCCCTGTGGGTGATTGTTGTAGGCAAATGAGTTGGGTTGCCTTGTCCCTCTATGCACCAAGAGAGGACATCCTTAGCCCTGTGGGTGGGAAGGGAGTGTGTGTGGGTCCCTAAGGACCAGCCACTACTGATATGTGAAGGAGCATACATTCAGGTGTGAATGAGGCAGTTTTGTCTGTGAGTGCAATCGTCCTCCGAAAGCAAGGTAGGGATGAATTTATGAAAATGAATACATATATGTGCAATGGGATTATAAACTTCCATCAACTCAAGTGATGGTGTCAGGAATATGCCAATGACATGACAAGAGATCTATTTACGATAAATAAGCGGCTGTATAAGCAAATGTGTAGCGTGCACAGATATACCCCAGTAAATAGGTAAGTGTGCATAATCCATAATGGGAAGGAATCTGTGTATGCACCTATATATAAGAGATGTACATACGCATATGAATGAAGTGCCAGTATATAGACACAGAGAGATCTGGGCATGTGAACAGAATGACGCAACTGCAAGTGTGTCTATATTGCTATGTAGGGAATCTCAATGAGTAGATGTCAATGAATAGAGATAGAAATAAAATTGTACATGTTAATATGAAAGTCGTATGAACCTATCCAATAAGCGCACACACATGTGTATACCGAGGGATAAGTATACATCTGTAAGTGTAAATAGAAATGTGTATAAATGTAGCAAGATATGGTATATATATATATATATATATATATAGATAAATAGATAAATAGATAGATAGATAGATATATGTATATACGAGGGTCATTCAATAAATAAGGTGAATTTTTTGGTATAAGGACTTCTAATACAGATAGAAGCTTACTTTTTTTCTTTTTTTTTTCAACGTAGTCTCCCAGCACTGTCACACACTTTTCCCATCTGTGCACAAGCTTCCGTATTCCCTCAGCGTAAAAATCTTTGGACTGATGTCTCAGCCAGTCGCTCACAACACTTTTGACTTCATCGTCACTTTCAAACTTCGTGCCTCTCGTGAACGCTTTCAAGGGACCAAACAGGTGAAAGTCTGAAGGGGCAAGGTCTGGGCTGTAAGGGGGATGAGGGAGCAGTTCCCAGCCCAGCTCGTTGATGGTCTGCACCGTTCGGGCTGCTGTGTGAGGCCTTGCATCTTTGGCACCCACCGGCAGCTGACCTTCGAGTAGCCAAGGTCATCAAGGACAATTTTGTGTGCTGTCCCAACAGATAAGCTCACAGTCCTTGCAATGTCATCCACTGTCACCCTTCTGTCAGACTGAATGAGGTCATTGACTGATTCGATCACCTCAGGAGACCTCACTTCTGTAGGCCTTCCAGGCCTGTCTTCATCCTCAACACTGCTCCGTCCTTCTTTAAACAATTTAGCCCACTTGTAGACATTTTTTCGGCTGAAACATGTGGCACCATACACAGTTGACATTCTCCTATGAATTTCAACTGGTTTGCACCCTTCAGCAACCAAAAACTTGATAACTGACCGCTGTTCAATCCTGGAGCATGCTTCTTGGTCGGCCATCTTTGTTAATCGCCAAAACTCTCAAAGTTTTTTTTAATCTGCAAAACAAATTAAATCCATGTGAAAAAGAAGTAAAAAAAAAAAAAAAAGTAAGCTTCTATCTGTATTAAAAGTCCTTATACCGAAAAATTCACCTTATTTATTGAATGACCCTTGTATATACACACACAATTTTTTTTTTGTTTTTTTTTTTTATTTGATAAGAAATCAAAAAGAATAGAAGGGGAAATATTGTGATTTATTTCCTGTTATTGTGTATTGTGTATAACCAGAAGAGCATGGTAATAGGGATGGTTGCCTGCAGAGGACTGTGTGCAAGTGTGGGGGGATGAAGAACCCCCAAGTTCATTGGCCAACAGCCTGAGAAACAGCAAGAAAGATGCAGTTGCTATGCAAAGTTGTGTAAAGTCCATGAATGGGCATCAGGACCCAATGAGAAACCGAAAGAAAACATCATTGGTGGACAGCACAGGGGGCAGGAGAGACGTGCTGTGTCGGCGAAAGTAATTACAGCTTCAACCGCCTAGGTTACCAATGTGGAGTTGCCTCCCTTGGCGCCGATAATCGTCGAAAAGGATGGAGTCTTTAGAGCACATATCCCCTGGTGCGACGTGTCCTTGCTGTAGAGGGAGGAGTGTCATGCTGCATGAGAGAGTCCGTGGTTCGATGCCACCGTAACCGACACAGGTGAGTAATTATAATGTCCCTTAGTGCCGTGGGCATCCCAACCCGAATCGGATGCGAGACGGTCGGGGCATGTGGCATGACGGTGCTGTAATCCAGTGTTATGGGCGTCGTGGACAAGGGGGTGACAAGTCCGTCGGCTTGCCGTGGGATGTGCATCCCCCTGTAGCTGAACGGCGGTCCAACCTCGCAAAAAGCTCCTGCGAGAGGACCGACGTTCAGCTGTTGTGTGTTGACGGATAAAGGGATAGACAAGATCGGCCCGAGCACTGCCGAGAGGCAGTATCGAGTTATTAAGAGGCACTCCAACGTGGAAGTGCAGATATTAGTCTGGGTAACAGCAGAGTTAGGCAATGGGGCTGAAGAATCCAGCACTGCCGAAGTTCAAATGGGGCGTGCACGTACCTGCTCTGTGGGCGAGGGGTGGTGCAGGTGCAGGTGCAAGGTGTGGCACGGGGAAGCAGAGTGGTGCATAATTGCTGCAGCAAGTTAGCGATGAGTTGCTGATTGTTTGGTTGAGCAGCTTGCTGAGACGCCATTAGTGGATGGGAAACAGCAGCAATCAGCGGTGTGGCCAATGGGGTCATCACCGCATAGCTTGGTGGGACCGTGCACGCACCCGCGCTGTAGGCGAGGAGCAGTGCCGGCGCAAGGGAAATAACTGCGGCGGTCACCGGCAAGGGTGCCGAAGCAGGGGCTGCCTCCCTTGGATCGGGCGCTCCGGACAAGGAGGGGGATGCACGCGTATGGGCAAGCATATCCCCTAGTGGTCCACCTTCCTCCCTACACCAGGGGAGGGCATCCCTACGCGCCTCGGTCGCCGTTGGATCCAAGACGGTTGAGGCATGCCACGTGGGGGGTCACGTGATCCGATGTCACGGCCGCCACCACGGACGCATCGTTCATAGGGCCCAGTCTAACGTGCAGATCCAAAACAAGCTGCTGTTTTTTTGTTTTTTTGTTTTTTGGGGGTTTTTTGTTGTGGTGTTGTTTCCCCAAAGGGATTGTGGCACATTCCATTGGTGCAACTGTGGGTATGGGTAAAGAGATAGAGGAGGTTGACTCGTACACTGCCAACTGGCAGGGCCGAGAAAACGCGGATCGTGTCGAGTGCGTTCACGGATCGATAAAAATTACATTAAAGGCAACACTGACCTGAGTGTGTGGCAACAACCCTCTAGAAGTCACCAGAGGAGGTGGTGGAGGTCTGGAGTTGACCAGAGGAAGTGGAGGCGGCGGCGGGTTGGCGTGGTTGAGAGGGCCAGGAGTGGAGGGCCCAGAGTGTCAGCGAATCGATCGCAATTGCGCCTTAATTTTAGCGCGATCGCCCAATCGAGCTACATAATTATGTGACCTGGTTGGAGACATAATTTGACAAAAAACAAGAACACCAGAGAATCGACAGACAGGCAGAAAATATGAAAAAACTTAGCCGTATGAAGAGCACAGGAACAGGAGTCATGATGGCTGCCGGAAAAAGAGGGCGCTAGACAGCGGGACAAAGGGGAGGTTACCTACTTCCGGGAGGTTATTGGCCGTAGTTTCGTTTTCTCCACATAGGTGGGTAGTAGTTTGCACAGGACAGGAATGTCAGACCCCTGTCAGACCCCTGCCGGAGTCTGCACTAGTTGGGTCACGGTTAAGTATGTGTAATTAAATGTATATTTCAAGACCAGATGAAGAATCATGCAAAACTATTCTGTGAAGGCATACTACACATTCACCTCTCTCTCTCTCTCTGAACTGGAAAAAAAAGTTATAAAAGCAGAAAAGTGAACAGCTGACTCCAAAGCAGTTTCCATCAACAGTTGAATGATTAAAGAATCTAATAAAGCAGATGAAACGCACTGACTTTGGTTGAAGATTACAATACAAAGGAAACAACTATAGCCATGGCACTTGTTTTGTTTGATTCTTTAAAATATATATTTGAAAGTGACTGGTGAGACCTGACTGGCAGACCAAAATTATATACTTAAAGAGACACAAGTGAAATGAACAAATATACACATAACTAATGTATAGTGATATGTATAGCATATGGTGATAATCTGAGAAATAACCACAACCTGAATCTCTCATGAACCAATTTCCTGCTCCAAATGTCAATGAAGATGTGTAAAGAAAAAAAAATTACACAAAGAAATATCAAGCAATAAGATTACATTCAAAGCACTGACACACATATTCAATATTTACACTTTGAAAATGGCATTTTCGGTAATGCCCAGAAGGGCAGTAACTCCAGCAAGTGCCAGCAGAGTGGCTCCCCAGAAGCGGTGGTATGGCATGTAATACTGCTTCATGGCAATGCCAACAGCAGGCGTCAAGTAGGCAGCAAATCCCAGCAACCACTGTAAACAAAAAGACCCAAGTAAAACTACTGTCAGTTTCACTATTAGCTGACTTTTTCCCATCACATCAATCACTGTGTTGTTAACACTGGAAGATATACAGCTGGTTCCAACCTCATCTCCTACAACGGTTTCTAATGTGGTTTACATTTACAACATGTTGCTGTGCATGCATATTTGATTTTCTGTAGTTGGGGGTTTATTGCACATGAACATATGTCAAGTGGGAGACTGAAAAACCGTGCACTTCCCACTGAGTATGGAAGGCTGATGACCCAACACTCAGCTAACATATTTGTCAGAAATTCTTCATAACACAGCTTGTCCATTTGCATAGATATCAACACAAACACACATACACTCACAAACACACATGACTGCACACAAAAACTTATGCACACATGCACCTTTGCACACATACAAAAACACAAGCTATACATCACCAATTTTATCAACACACTTCTGACCTGCAATCCAAAGGCCACAACCACAAACAAGCCCAACCAGCTGTGCAGAGAGTACAGGTTAGGCATGCCCTCTGAGTGGTGGGCATCGAAAACTGCTACCAGGCCCACTACAGCAAAGATAAGGGCCACACAATGGATGCCTGCATGGAGAACCTTGATGTACACTTTCCGGTCATTACGAAACACTCGGTAGGCCAGAATCCCTGAAAAACAAAAAAGAAAGGTTAAAGGATAATACCCAATGGTTATAAAATATATAATATGTTACTGGTTTGGCACAAAAAGGTTTTGAAACATTCTTTTTTCTCTCTCTTCATGTTTAGCACATGTGGTAAAATATTTCAGTCTGGACACACACTGATTTAAATGATCTTATTCCAAAAAAAAAAGCCAGTACAATAGTACATATATATGTGAACAACACCAAACAACTTGCAGCGTTTTTTTGTTTTTTTTAAATATCTCGGCAATGACAGAATCAAACTGATAAGTGACATGAGGTATTTTGACTATAAAACTGTGCATACAACACGCACCCCATTAGAAAACATGAATTCTTGTCAAAGACACAGGTCCGAGAGACAGGTCTGATTTCTGTTCAGCATGATTTGATTTCTACAGTGAACTCAACCATAAGGAGAAGAAGAAAAACAAAAAATAATGAAAGATTTATTAAACCAAGAAAACAACACACTGACCGTCTGCATACAAAAAGATCATGCCCAGAATCATGAAAAGAGGGTGTAGGTTAAACTGGTGGTCTGGATCAGAATGCCAGGCAAAGCCTCCTTGGAAGTGCCCCATCCACACCGCTACCATCACCACCGCCAGTACTCCAAACACCTGAGCCAACACCACCAGCCAGGTGAAGAAGCGCAGGTCTGCAGTTGACTTGGAGACATTGTCAAAGAACATCCTGAAACCAAAAATGTGAAAAACACATGCCAGCAAAAAATATCTTCAGATAAGCAATGCACCATTAAACAACATTTTCATTTCAAGTGTCAGTGACAATGAATAGTCTGCAGGCCTTACTCATCTACTGCTTTCTTGTTCATAAACAGAGAAATAAACTTAACTCGAAAATGACTATGCTATGAACATAAAATATGTGAACCTGCAAACCCAACAGACTCTGACATACATTTCATGGATGTTTGTCTTCAAAACATCAATGTAATCTCAATATTCATGGATTATAAACTGGTCAGGTTATACTGACTATTGTTCATCATTTTGTGAGGATCAAGCTCTGATAACAATAGTTTGATCTGACTGATATGCTGACAACAGATTTTTTTTATCCTGAAACATGAGAAAAAATGCATAATATACAAACACTGTTACATCACTCAGAAGAACATTAATGCAAAAATATGTATTCTTGACATTTCTGGAATGATATAATAATAATAAATAACAATTAAAGCTGTTCTGAAAGTCATTCAAAGCTCTCTCTTTTTTGCTAAGGAATCTAGAACATTCATCAGAAATATGCTAAATTATAAAAACTGTGTGTGCCATTCATGCAGCAAACTTAAAATAATGCTATTTAATCATAGTGGATTGTGGCAACTTAGACAACAGGCAAGAACAACAGAAACAGCTGTCTTGACTGCACTGTTAACTGTAGAATCCAATTTCATATATTCACACACACACACACACACACACACTTTTTATGAATACTACATTATGCACAAATTACAGAAATACTAACACCAGCACTTCACAATGCATGTAATCATTTCACTGATTATGTGGTGAGTTATTCTGCTGGGTTATAATTCCAAGAATCCTCCAACCCTTTTTCCTTTACCAACACTTAAAATATTGAAAACTAAATTCTAAGCAAGGAAGCAAGCAAAAACTGGAGTCCTGGAGTCTGGTTCCAATTTGTTTTGACAGAATATGCAAGTCTTGATTTAAAAAAAACCAACACTGGCTCTGCTGGCCTTAACAATAAGGTCATCTGATGGGCATATATCTCAGGAATATATACTACTGTCACAACATCAGCCTGCATCTAAAAAGTATCATCCCATTAACAGTCCACCCAAATGACTTATATATTTGTGTGCATGTGTGTTGTGCATATGTGTGTGTGTGTGTGTGTGTGTGTGTGTGACTTTGTTGCTGTACATCATGTCCCACCCATCCAACCTTCCTGCTCAACGTTTCCTATGCTAAACTCCCTCACATCTGTCACCCTTTCGCCACGCTCCATATATTCCTTTGGCAGGTGTGAAAACGAATTGCACAGATTATATCCAAGGCCTGGTGTGAATCGGATGACGGTAATCGATTGATTGTTATCGTGGTCGAGCATGCGAAAGCAGCTGCAGATGTGAACTGAATGAAAAAGAACAAAAAAGTCTGCTAGCCGTGTACTGTCAGTAAATGAAAGTCATCGGTAAACAAGCCGGCAACATATACTGCATTTTTATCAAAATACGATTTAATACACAAAATAATACTTTATCGACACATGGAACATACCTGATCCACACGCCCAGCTTAGCTACGCAGACGACAGCCGTCACCTTCTTGGCGTTTGCCAGGATGAACAACTCTTAAAAACTTCCCGAAAGTCTCAGGGTACGTTATCTACCTTCAGCATGCTGTTGGCTGATCCCAAATCAAAGATCGTGGTGCCAGGGTAAAATTTACAATCCGTAAGCTACTGACGAGATGAGTGTCATAAAGTGTATCCAGTTAAACAATAGTGTGGCGATGCCACTCCTTGGCTGTAAGTGGCTGTTTGCAAGGCTGAGCAAATCTCTGTATCTTTCTGTCTCTGTCGGCTGTCTGTCTGTCTGTCTGTCTCTGTCTCTGTCTCTGTCTCTCTCTCTCTCTCTCTCTTATAGCATATCAATATTGAGGCATGCAGGCCTCATAAGGCATATTGCCCACTTGAAGTGGGGAAGAAAAAAGAGTCCCCATATATAAGCATTTTTCCAACATCGAGTGCGCAATGCTTGTCAGTCCATAATCTCCCTCTCTCTCTCTCTCTGTCTCGAAAGTTAAAAAATAATCACTCTAAAGTTTGAACTGTCATAGCGTTTAGGTTGGATGGTCGACTCAAAGAAGCGGAAACTTGTATCGTTTTCTTATATGCACGGAGAAAGTGCAAATTAACCGAATATGCATAGGTTTACTTTTCTTTTTTCATACATTTTTTGTCGGTTGAGCACGCCGTGAGTTTGTCGAACGTGGGTAAAACCGTTTTCGACACAAGTGTTTTTTGTGTGTTTTTTATTGTCTTTCAACAGACCTTGTGATTTTCTTTGCAGGGTTGTTGCTGCGGCTTTGATTCATGTATTCAGGCTGTTATTGTTTTGGCTGTTTTTATGTTGTTAAACGATTATTCGGATGTGTCCCATGCCAATAGGACTGTAATGACAATGGCATTAAAACATTTTTCAGATCAGTTCAGTTCTCTCTCTCTCTCTCTCTCTCTCTCTCTCTCTCTCCATTTTACAAAATACATTTACCAGAACTGACTACTTTTGTTCAGGATGCCAGGAACAAAGCCAAAACACAAACCAAAAAAATCAGCATGACACTGTCAATTGAACTTGTGGGAAAGTAGACAGTCATGGCTTTTGAAAATTGGACCCCAAAAATGTTGATCTATATTGAAACTGTACTGTGTACATTAGCTGGGTAAAGTAGCTGCAAGTGCATGCATGTTGAGATATTTCAAAGAAGCAGCTGGTCAAACACTAGTAGTACGGATTGCATTTAGATAATGTCTTCATGACATATATTGTCCACTCAGGTCCATTAAACTTAAATGTAAAACTTGAAATAATAATAATGATAGTAATAAACTCCCCATATAATGGGCTCTAAGCACCTCACATGAAACAATACATATACAATAGTGCATAATAGCATACCTCTACACATAATGTGACATATGTATATTCAAATTTCAGTGTGGGGATAAAGATGGATATATATATATATATATGTACTGTGAAGATCTGAGTGTTTCTGTCAGTGCCTTTTGTGAGATAATATACACTAATACAGGAAAGGGATATATGCAGATGTGTTTCTATAGGTCTGCATACTTTACTTTGGCATATTTAGAGACTATTTTATATGACTGTAAAAATCCAGCTTTTATTGTGTTTTGAATGGATATTTTGCTTTCTATCGAATTACTTCATGCAAATGATGGCGTTCTCTTTCACCACAAACCTGGTATAAAATGTCCAAATTACCTGTGAAATTCTAAAGCACTTGAGACATGTCAACAGTTTTTGCCAAATAAATTCTTCTTCTTCTTCTTCTTCTCAGTGTTGCCTGTTAAGGTGACATTTACACCCCCAGTAAATCTCTCTCTCTCTCTCTCTCCTTCCCTCCCTCCCTCCCCCCTCTCTCCATCTGTCTAACTTTTTATATATGTCAGGAACATGAAAGCTTGAATGTTTTATAACATTAGTGCAGACAAATTTTCCTTCTTTTTTTTTTTAATGGGAACAAAATATTTTATTTTTAGACAGTGAAATGTTTATTCTTTCTTTCATGCAAAAGTAATTCTTTAGAAATTATATATATATATATATATATGCCATTAACAGCCTGGCATCAGGCAAGGCACCTGGCAGTCACAGAATTCCCCCAGACCTCATTAAACACTGCAAGACTACTCTTCTGCATCCTCTGCACACAGTCCTCTGTCAGTGCTGGAATGAGGGAGCTGTACCGCAGGACATGAGGGACGCCAAGATTATCACCCTCTACAAAAACAAGGGTGAAAGGAGGGACTGCAACAACTACAGAGGCATCTCATTTCTCAGCATTGTAGGCAAAGTCTACGCTCGGGTCCTCCTAATTCGCCTGCAGAAACTGGCCGAACGCGTTTACCCAGTATCACAGTGCGGCTTCTGAGCAGAGAGATCCATGGTAGACATGATCTTCTCCCTTTGCCAAATCCAGGAGAAGTGCAGAGAGCAGAGGATGCCCCTGTATGTCGTATTCATTGACCTCACCAAGGCCTTTGACCTAGTCAGCAGAGACGGCCTTTTCAGGGCTTTTCGAAAGATTGGCTGCCCCCCCAAACTGCACAGCTTGATTGAGTCCTTCCACTCCAACATGAAAGGGACGGTGAGGTTTATTGGTAACCTCTCCAAGCCCTTCGATGTACACAGCGGTGTCAAGCAAGGCTGTGTCCTTGCCCCCACCCTATTTGGAATCTTCTGTGCTCTTCTTCTGAGACATGCATTCAGCACAGCGCAAGAAGGGATCTACCTGCAGACTGGATCAGATGGCAGGCTCTTCAACCTCGCTCGCCTCAGAGCAAGGACAAAAGTCTGCGAAGCCCTCAACAGAGACATGCTCTTTGCTGATGATGCCGCAGTTGTGACCCACACCCAGCGGGATTTGCAGTCACAAATGGACCGCTTCTCCCAGGCCTGCAAAGATTTCAGTCTGACCATCAGTCTCAAGAAGACAAATGTCCTAGGCCAAGACACACCATCTCCACCAGCCATCACCATTGATGACTACGAGCTTGAAGCCATCCATCAATTCACTTACCTTGGGTCCACCATCACTGACAAACTCTCCCTTGACACCGAGATCGACAAGAGGATCGGGAAGGCAGCCACAATGCTAGCCCGCCTCACACAAAGAGTGTGGACAAATCCCAAGCTGACCACGAAGACAAGGATGGCTGTCTACAACGTCTGCGTCCTCAGCACCTTGCTGTATGGCAGTGAGGTGTGGACCACACATGCTCATCAAGAGAAAAGGCTCAATACATTCCACCTGAGAAGCCTACGGCGCATACTCGGCATCTCCTGGCAAGACAAGGTGACAAACACCAAAGTCCTGACTCGCACTGGCCTCCCGACCATGTATACCATGCTGAGACAGCGTCAGCTGCGCTGGCTGGGCCACGTTCACCGCATGGAAGATGGTCACATCCCAAAAGACATCCTTTATGGAGAGTTCGCCATGGGGCAGAGAAGCATCGGCCGCCCACAGCTGAGATACAAAGACGTTTGCAAACGTGACATGAAGGCACTTGAGATCAACACTGAGTCCTGGGAGGGCCTTGCAGATGACCGCAACAGATGGAGAAGCACTCTCAAGAATCAGCTATGGATTGATGAGGACAAACTGTCAGCTGCTGCAGCAGAAAAGCGAGCTCGCAGAAAAGGGACAGACCAGCATCAGCTTACACATGTGATCGCTGCGACAGAGACTGTGTCTCTCGCATCGGTCTCTACAGTCACAGGCGACGCTGCTTGGTCCAAGCAGACAGCCCAATTAGACATTAGGACGGATATACTCTATCCATGGTCAGCCATGACCGAAGAAGGCCCACTAATTCTTTAGAAATTATATATATATATATATATATATATATATATATATATATATATATATATAAAGTTATTTTTATTCTGGAGTGTTACTGTTGTGTTTCAGTGGGGACATTCAAAATCCGGGGACAGGAAACAGTTCATCGTATTCTGGATTCAGCTCTTGCTGCGGGCTATCGGTCTTTTGGTAAGATAGATAAATTTATCTATTTGTTTGTTTGATTTCATTTTTAAGATTTTGCATTCGTTGTTGATTGGTTTTGGTGAATTGATTGTTTAGATATTATGTATCATTTATGATCTGACTTATGTTAATCTAATCTCTAACAGATGTCTTTGTTATTCTCTTTTGATTCCGGTGTTCTAAGTTTTTACCTTCTTATTTTATGTATTGTGTGTAGCTGTTGGTTGGTTGATTGCCTGAGTGTTTTGTTTTGTTTTGTTTTGCTTTTTGGTTCACATTTTCACACCAAGATATAAATTTCATAATCCACCATTCTTTTTATCCATGACGGTATATAAGTTTGTAGTGTACATAGTAGATAAGTTTGTGGTGCATATAAACAGAATACATGTGATTCTTTTTCGCATACACAGAGTGTGCGCATGTATGTGTTTGTGTTTGTGTCTGTGTGTTTGGTTGATTGATTAGGGTTTTTTTATGCATGTGGCTGGTTGGCTGGCAGGTTGATTTGTTTTTAAGTGAGGAAAAGAAAAGAAAGACTGGAATCAACAGGCATGCTTTGGCAAAAATGTCCATGCTGTGATTATTAAAACTATCTATTTCATAGTCACGGCAGTCATCATTATTGCATGCAATTCCATAACTAATTCCTCTGATGGTATGTGATACCTCACAGCACAGTGTTAATTCTGGACTGTTTTCAGACACGGCATCTGTATACCGCAATGAGGAAGACATTGGGAGGAGTCTGCAGACCTTGTTGCCTAAATATGGACTTTGTCGTCAAGACATTTTCATCACAAGTAAACTGGGTATGTTTCTCTTGTAAACCAAATGGATATTTTGGATGACATATTCATTACTGTCATTTCTTATATACATTCCTATGACTGAAGTTTTTAAGTTTCAACAAACAAAAACAAAACAAGCACAGAAAGAACAGGTTTAAATGGATTATTAGATTACTTTTCTTGCATTTTTTAAACAGTTATAGTATATTATATAAGTTTTATTTGCTTGTTATTTAGCTGTTTCATTTGATTTCCCCAAATATGAACAGCAAAATACTTGAATGCAACTCTTTAATGCAGAAAAACGTTCTTCAGTCTCAAGTCAATCTTTTACTCTGTCTTCTTCGTCCTTTTATGGTTCCTTACCTTCTTTCTTCCTCTGTTCTTCCATCCATCCTGCCCATCTCCCCCCCACCCCCAACCCCTCCCCAGCCCCTCCCTCCCCTTCTCTGGTTGGTCCTTTACATTCCTTTTATTATTTCCGTATTTTCTCTCACCATTCATTCCCATTTCCATTCCTCCATCAGCCCCCAAGGATCAGGGGCGAGGTGCTTGCAGAGAGGCGTGCCTGCTGTCACTGGCACGCTTGCAGTGCAGTTACCTGGACCTGTTCCTCATCCACTGGCCAGGCACTCAAAAGATGCAGCCAGGAGACAGCCGCCATAAACCCAACCGCCTGGGCAGCTGGGCCGACATGGAACAGCTGTATGAAGAAGGTAAAAGTGACGATGGAACTGTATTGGAACATGACAAAAGAAAAAAAACAGAACAATTAAAATGAAGTAAAATTGTCATCAGTGAAGTCTTCTTTCTTCTTCGTTCATGGGCTGCAACTCCCACTTTCACTCGTATGTACATGAGTGGGCTTTTACGTATATGACTTTTTTGGGTATGTTCTTGTTTCCATAACCCACTGAATGCTGACATGGATTACAGGATCTTTAACATGCATATTTGATCTTCTGCTTGCGTATACACATGAAAGGGGTTCAAGCACTAGCAGATCTGCACATATGTTCACCTGGGAAATCAGAAAAATCTCCACCATTTACCCACCAGGCACTGTTACCGGGGACCCTAAGATTGAAAGTCCAGTGCTTTAACCAGTTGGCTATTGCACCCATCAGAATGAAATAAAATTGTCATCAGGGAAGTCAAGTTGTCATGCATTAAACCCCCTGGGCAGTTGGGCCGACATGGAACAGCTGTATGAGGAAGGCAATCAACAATGGAATTGATTCAGAGCATGACAAAAGGATCAGAATGAAATAATGACATTGTCATCAGTGAAGTCAAGATGTCATCGTGCATTTTATCATCAGCTCCTGCACCAGGTTTGATGCTTCTTATCGTCAGTGGAGTCAGTTTGTGAAGAAGATGGATGAGGATGGAATTGTATTGGAACATTACAAAATAAATGATACATATATGTAAAACATTAAGATAAGATGAAATACAACTATGATCAAGGAAGTCAAGTTGTAATGCATTCCGTCATCAACTACACCAGGTTTCACGCTTCTCACCATAATTAATTTGTGATGCCTTTCGTTATTTTGAACCCAGTCTCTGATCTTTTGATTAGCAGTGAAGTCATGGGTTTTTGTTGTTGTTTTTTTAAATGTTTATATATATATATATATATATATATATATATATATATATATATATATATATATATATATATTATAAATGAAGTCAGTTTTTCATTTCCATTTCATCAGAAACATTGGGAGTTAGTTTTGTGTGCATTTTTTCATCAGTGATGATATGTTTTCTTTCCTGTTCTGTTTTTTCAAAAATATTGCATGAAAATTTTCAGAGATAAAGAGGTGTTGGTGAATATGATGATGACAGGTAAGCTGAGGGCAGTTGGGGTATCCAACTTCTTGCAGCATCACCTGGAGGAGTTGACAGGTGTGTGCAGAGTAACGCCTGCTGTGCTGCAGGTAATGAGGAGGTGTCCAGTACACCTGTAGTGGTGTGGCATGGTGCACTGTGGTTGTGCATGCATGTGAATTATAGTGTGTGTGTGCGTGTGTGTATGTATGTATGTATATTAATACCTGATAACAGATGTGTGTGTGTGTGTGTTAATGATGCTGTTGTTAATCCCAAATTTACATCTTTTCACTAATAGTGTATGTGAGTGTTTGTCTGTGTGATTCATACAGAGTTACAATTTGCTGCTGTTGATGATAGTATGTGTATGTGTGAATGTATAGTGTGTGTATGTGTGTGTGTGAATGTGTGAGTGCACATGTGCATGTGTGTTTGTGCACATACCACATGCATATGTGCCTGTGTATGTTATATGTATGCATGTTTATGTATATCTATATATGGAGAGAGAGTGTGAGAGAGAGAGATAGATATATGTGTGTGTGTTTGGTACAAGTTTTTATGATTATGTCTGTGATGCTTGTTTCCCCCTTTAACAAAACTAATAGCCATAAATGAGCCAGTGTTGTGTTTGAAGATTGAGTTCCACCCCCACCTGGTGCAGAAAGACCTGTTGTCGTGGTGTCAGCAGAGCGGTGTTCACTTCCAGGCGTACTCCTCTCTGGGCACCACCAGTGAGGACAATAAGGTCAGAGGTTCTGTGTGAGCCGTTTTCTGTGTTCACTTTAACTCACTCCAGACCAATAGTTTTCCTTCTTGCTTTCCCCTACAGACGACCCATTTGTTAGGGTTAGGGGGAAAAAAATCACAAAAAATACAAAACACAAAGTAACTTAATGGAACTCCCTGTACTTGACCCACTGACCCCTCTTCTCACGTCATGTGTCTGCCCACACCCCTCCCTCCCTTCACAGCCCTCAGAAGCTGAGTCACTGTCAGTACCTTCTTGCTGGTAGCTTTCTTCATTGCAGATACTTTTTTCAATGTCTTCATCATCCTCGTCAATGTAGAAACCTTCAGTTTGAAGCACTTCAATCACTTCAGCAGCAGTAAAAAGCCACTGTCATAATCTAGTTTACTCCAAAAATTTCCACTTGTATCGCCTGTGACACCATTTTCAATACCCATGCAGATTAGCCTGTCATGTGGGGTACCAAGGTCAATGGCTGGCCAGCGAGTGTATGGTTACGGAACCTCACGAAGAAACTTTCCATTCGACCCTTGACACGTTCACAATGCCCGATGTAGCTGCAATTTTTATGCTACCCCATGAGGAAAACGTAGACAAATTTTTAATTGTCGAAACCACTATAGCATTCCATCGTCCGGAACGCTACCATACATCAGGAACGCTATAGCGTTCCATTGTCCGGAGTGAGTTCAGGCCTTCTCTCTTCAGCTGCTACTTGCAGGGATGAAATGATAAAGTTCTTTACTCCTGTTAGGTTTTCTTGCTGCTCTTCAGCCACTCAGTCAAGTAGGGTAATTTGGGGCAAGGAGCCCAGTCAGGGTCAAACGCCCACCCCCAAAATATTGGAGATCATGTGACACGGCGAGCAAATGACACTCTTACTGCTTCCGCTTGGCAGCTGGGAAAACACACCTCAACACAGAGGCCACTCAGAAGTCAGATTTGTTTTCCACATGATTTGATTGTTTTCACCTTGATTTCTGTAAAACCCATGCTGTTGAAATTTTGATGCCAGCGTCTGTTCTTTATTCAAAACAAAATTTGATAATATTTTTCTGTGAAAGGAATGTGGCAGTTGTTGAACTGAAGTGTTGAAACCGTTTTGTCTCCCTTGCATTTTCCTGGAAATTCTACCATAGTAATGTTTTCAAACTGGGGCAAAACACCTACAAGGTGCTGGGGTAAAACGCCTACTAGTGGGCTTCTGCCCATTCACTGGGCGTTTTGCCCCCTGTGATTTGGAATGGATAGTGAACTCTTTCTTTGTGCTTCTTTCTGACTTCTTCAAGTGTTTTGCTTGATGAATATTAAACAGCATTGCTGTACTTGTGCATTCTTGCATATAAAATACAAAAAGAAATAATGATCATTTTTACAGGCCATAAGACCCATGTGAACAAATGGGTAGACAATGCCAACTATAGGGTATTCAAGCTGATTTGATTTTCAGCTATGCACTATACATATATGTCTTGTTTTTTAATTGCTGGAGGTAACCTTGCACTTGCAGTTATGACCTTTAAGCATTCCGTAATATCAATTCTTAATTAAAAAGTCCTACCATGTGATGTGTTTGAGCAGAGCAACTAGATCTTGAAATTGGAAGGGAATCTGTAATAACAAAGGAGAACATATATTTTTATGCAAAGATGTGTATCTTGGGCAGACAAAGTAAATGGCATACTTCTTTCATTTCGTATCTGTCACACTGGACACATTATGGGTTTACTATTGGTTTCCCAAAGCTAGATATGCTGTTCACAAGTAGTTTATTGCACCTTGAAAGGCAAAGTGCATTCATAATATGCGTGTGTGTGAAAGAGAGAGAGAGAGGGTGGGGGGAGGAGAGGGGGAAGGTTTACATGCAGATACACCACCTTCAGAACAGTCTTTTTTTTTTTTTTTTTTTTTTTTTTTTTTAATGATTTAGTCTGTCCTTTATGTCATGAAGCCCAAAAAAACGAGGTGCACTTTGTTCTTTGCTGCCCAGCACTAAAACATGTACGTCAAATGTTTATAAAACCTAAGTACTACAAGCATCCCTCTCTGTTCAAGTTGAATTTTTTTTTTTTTTTTTTTTTTTTTTTTTTTTTTTTTTTTTGTACCCGGACTTTCTTGGGTCGACCACCGTTTTATTTTGTATATAAATCACACAATGCCAAATAAATAAATAGCGTTTATGGAATAAATACGACTTTTCACTCACTGATTTTGGGCTTGTTACAATAATATTGAAGGAAGATGTACAAGTCATACAATTAAGTGTACAAAACTTATCTGGTTTTTTTTTTCTTTTTTTTCTTCACCTTCATTCATACACAATTCTAAGTCTGTCTGTTTCTTCATATATGGACAATCACGTTGCAAAACTTTAGTGTTGGAAGATTGTTTGGTTTGTCTGGGGGGTGGGGAGGGGTTGAGGGGGCCGGGGGGGGGGGGGGGGGGTTCATGCTCTGGTGTGCTTTCTGTGTGCATATTTGTCTCTTTCTCACTTCTCATTTGATCATTTGACGTTATTTGTAGATGGAAGTGTTTTTTTCCATGTGAATTCGTCTTGTTTCAAATTCTCGTTCAAAAATAACCTGTAAGGAAAAGACTGATTTGGTCTTTTTATAGATACTGACACACATTTTACCCACTAAAATTATATTATTGATATACGCATAATTTCCTTTTAGATATGGTGAATTTTCAATCCCAAACAGGATATCTGATGCTGACAGTTTCAAGTGGACACTTGTTTCTGTTAGTAGTTTTTGTTCAATATACTTCCAGAAGTTGTGTGTTACTGGGCAATCAAAAAAAAAGTGTTCAATGTAATCTACCAAATCTTTACAATAGGGACATTTATTGTTTTCTGCTACTTTCATTTTGTTTAGAAGGATATTGGTGGGGTAGATGTTGTGTAAAATTTTCCAGTGCAGAACTCTTAATCTAGTTTCTTTTGTTATATCTCTCGCTATAGACCAGATTGACCCGAGTAAGTGGATACCAAATTTTCTGAGCCAGAAGTAGTATGCGTTGGGAACAGTTTTCTCTTTGTTTACGAGTGTATTTTTTTTAATCTGTTTTAAATTTGTGTTGTACAGGCTTACATCACATTTCTGTGTTTCATCCTCCTTTTCCCCTCTTTCTATCCATTGAAGCCATGCCTTTGGTATCGAATTTATCAATGCGTTATATTCAAAAACAATGCCTGCTTTGTTTTTACGCACTATATCCTGTATCTCTCTTAAAGACAACACTCTATTTTCCCTGAAATTAATTATGTCCTTTACTTGTTCAAGACCTTTCTCATTCCAAGATTTGAAGAATAATAATTTGTTTTTATACTTTATCAAGGCGTTGTTAAACAGCAATTGGGAGTGAAAGTTGTTACTTTTGATGTCTGAAAGTGATTTTAACGGCCTGCTGTCAAGATACGAACTAACTACATCTTTCCAAAAATCGTTATCTAACATGTTCAAACCTATTAGATCTTTTGATCTACAATTTAAGAGAAACACATTTTCTTTAACAAGTTTATCCATGTGCCATTTAGGGATCACACTCCAGTTTTCCTTGGCTGTCGCCCCAAACAGTTTCCCTGCCCATTGTAGGTGAAAACATTTTTGGAGCTGGATCATGTTTATCATGTTCAGACCACCTTCTTCTACACTCGCTTCCATTACTTTTCTTTTTACTTTCTCGAAAGCTTTCTTGTTACTGTGTTTTTTCTGCCACAGAAACTTGTACAGAATTGAGTTTATTTTATTCAGAACCTCAGCTGGAAGGCCAATCGACTGCATAACGTAAATGAACTGACTGACAAGAAATGATTTTATCACGACTACTTTCCCTTGAATACTTAAGTCACGTTTACTCCACTCTTTAATGAGTTTGTTCACTCGATCAATCCTGCTTGTCCAGTTATCTTCAATGTCTTTGGCCATTCGGTTACTTTTGAAATGGATTCCTAATATCTTTATTCTATCTACTGTTGAGAATGGAAGATTTACCTCTCTTTTCTGTCTACCTAGTCTTAGTGCCTTTGTTTTATGTTCATTCATTTTCAGTCCAGAGAATCTTTCAAAAGAAGTAAAAATGTTAAACGATCTATTCATGTCCTCTATATCTCTAAGAAACAAGGTTGTGTCATCCGCCAGTTGTTTTACTTTTAAATGCACATCCTCATTTCTCTCGGATCGAGGGGTTACAATTCCCACTATGGGACTGTTTCTTATTTTAATAGCTAATAATTCAACAGCTAACACGAATGCCAAAGGTGAAAATGGGCATCCTTGTCTAATACCACACAGCACGTCGAAAGGTTCAGATATCCAACCACCATGATTAACAGAACTTGTACAACCTTTAAATAAGACAGTAACCCATTTTTGAAAGACTGGTCCAAAACCAAAGACGGAAAAAGCATTTACCAAGAAACTTTTTGATATGGAGTCGAATGCTTTAGAGTAATCTACTGCTAATAAGTATCCCGCTTTCTTTGTTTTATTCAGATAATTAATAACGTCATCAATCGATCTGATAATTGTAGATATGTTTCTGCCCTTAATGTAGCCTGCTTGATCTTCATTAACTAAAGTGTGAACAACGGACGACAGCCTTTCTGCTAGTGTTTTTGCAAGTAGTTTGTAATCTGTATTGAGTAGGGTTATAGGTCTCCAATTATTTAGCTTATCTCTTTCTAGATCTTTTCCTTTGTGTATCAATGTTATAATTCCTTGCTTCTGAGAGTAAGATAGTTCACCTTTATTAAAGGATTCTACGAAGGAATTTGTCACAATACTGCCTATTTTACACCAAAATGTTTTAAAGAATTCTACTGTAATTCCATCACAGCCTGGGGCAGACCCGTTCTTCATTTTCGCAAGTGCATTGCTCGTTTCTTCTAAGGTGACAGGTCCCTCACACACAGCAGCATCCGTACCATTCAAACGAGGGAAATTTTCATCTGCCATAAATATATCAGTTGCTTCCCTTACATCTTCTTCTGCTGTTGTCTGACTATATAAGTTTTTAAAGTAAGACACCTGTTCAAGTAGTATTTCTCTTTGATCTGTTATAACTTCACCAGTTTCTTTACTAAGTCTTGTTATAATTTTCTTTTTGGCTCGAGCTTTTTCTAAATTACAAAAATATTTTGTGTTTCGTTCACCCTCCTCAATCCACTTAATTCTTGATCTAACTTGTGCCCCTCTCGCTTTTTCTAATAGCAATAATTCTAGATTTTGTTTTAATTTTAGAAATTGAGTCTGTTTGTTTTTGTTAGAGGGATCGTTTACTAAGTCTTTCTCAACGTCTGAAATTTGTAGCTCTAATCTCTTCACGTTATTCCGTTCTTTACATGCTACATTTTTACCAAACTCACTGCACAAATTTCTGATTTCAATTTTGCAACATTCCCACTTTTTTAAATAGGAAATATTATCACTGACATCATAATTTAAATGATTATCTAGCAGTTCATTCATTAATTTGACAAACTCTGTGTTCTTAAGATAGCTATTATTGAATTTCCAGTATCCTGGCCCACGGGAAAAAATATTCTGATTAAGCTCTGTAACAACCGTTTTGTGGTCCGAGTTAGGGACTGTCCGATGCTCACAAGAAACACAACAATGCAGCATACTGTGTGATGTGAAACAATAATCGAGTCTTCTGGCTATAAATGGATTTGTTCTGTGCCATGTGAAATCTTTACTATTAGGGTGTAATGTTCTCCAAAGATCAACTAGTTCTAATGTACTGACTGAATGCTTAAACGCTTTAACTTCTGATTCTCTATGAGGGAGACCTGCAGTATTATCAAGAGAGTTGTTGAGAACACAATTAAAATCACCAAACATGAGAAAATGTCCGTCAATAAATTCGCTAAACTTTTCTTTGAGCATACTGAAGAATGCTATTTTATCCGATGATTCATTTGGAGCATACACATTGGCTAACATAAATTCATAATTGTCATACGACACTGAAACAACTAGTACCCTGTCTTCTGTTGTTTTCAAACTAACTTTACCTGGGAAATGCTTTGCTACTAAAATAAGTTCTCCCCTACTTCTATTTGTGCCTTCGTTAAAGAAAATAGTTCCACCCCACTGTTTCTCCCAAAATGGTATGTCTTTGGCTGTTACATGTGCTTCTTGTAAACAAATAATGTCAAACTTCTGCTCTCTTAAATAACGAAAGATTGAAATGCGTTTAAACTTATTTTTCAACCCTCTTACATTTAAAGATGAGATCAATAACTTGTCCATTGTGGGGGTAAATCAAAATTCATTTTATAGCCTATTGATGAGTACACACAAGATTAACATCGATAAAACATAACACATAAAATTAATCACTATTCAGTCTCATAGTCCGGGGGCGAAAACCAAAACCGTCTTTGACACAGAGGACAGCAGCAACACATTACCGACAATTCTCGGCAGTCACAGGCTCCGGGGCATGAACGGGGGGGACTGGGCTACCTGATCGTCGGTCATTCCGTCGACGATGCTTGTCGGTCCTGTCCCTCGGGCTGCGGCGATCCTGGGACCGCTGGCGCTTGGGGGTCTCGGACCTGCTGCGATGCTGGTCGAAAGAGAAGAGGGTGGACTGACGACAGCTCGGTCGGCTTCTGTCACCCCGGTCACCAGCTTTGCTGCCGGAACATCCAGCACCTTTTGTGGAAGAGTTGGATGCTGGAGATGTGGCTGTGACAACAGGAGCTACCGCTGCATTCTGGATGTCCGAGTGCACCCCTCTGTCGTCTCCCTGCTGCTGCTGGGCATGCTTCTTGTCTGCTGGGTTCCCTGCAAACTGACAGGCTGCATCACCTCTCTTATGTCCAGGTTGTTTACACTGTCGGCACACAACTTCTTTTGTGCACTGTGAGACATGATGGTTAGACTCCAGGCATCGTGAGCAGAATACTGTTTTTTTAACTTCTTTCTGCTCTTTGTGGTAGATTTTGGCATTAAATATATTCACTTTCAAGATCTTTTCAAGGGGAGTGGGGGGAACGGAGATGAAAACAAAACGCCGCCCAGTTAAGAAACGGGTTAACTTGTTGTCCTGGTCCCTAGCCCTTTCGTATTTGACATCGGATCTGAGTTCACATCCTATTTTAGTGAGGGAATGTTCTATTTCCGAATCAGCCACGGATATCGGAATATTGTCAATCCACACCTTTGTGGACAGTTTTTCTTCTTCTGAGCCATCCCTAAGAATGTAAGGATTTGCATTAGAGGCCTGTATCACAGTATCTCTCACGCGCATACCTTTAAGAAGGATGTCTGTACGAGCCTCCTTTGTTGCAGGGTAGACACGCCACAAGCCTCGTATCTCCTGTGCCCCAAGGATGGTGCCTTGACCAGCAGCACGCTCCGCCGCCAGACATATTTCCAATACCGTTGGACGAGAGTTGACCGAGTTGGGAATGTCTTTCTGTCTTATGAATACTGGTTTGATTGTCGAAATCGAAGCCGAGTGCGCCATTTCTGTTACACTGAAGTCGAATGACACCAAAGGGGGGTAGAGGGTGGGGAAATAAATAAACGATGACTGCGATCGACTTCTATGGAAGAAACAGCGGCGCAGAGCGATCGAAATCCTTCCAAACGTAGACTGTGAATGACGGCCTTCCAAACGTAGACTGTGTATGACGGAGAAAAAAAAACTAAGTCCAGAAAATCCCTGAGCTCAGTTCGCGTTCGGTTTGTTGAGAGAGCGCAGTAAGCGTGTCCGCACGGCACGAGAGCCACTCACCGAATCACCTTCAGAACAGTCAACGAGTGGTTGTCCATTCCCATAACCACATGTAGCATCTGGGCCTTCTTTGTATTCCAGTCAGCAGATCAGGGCCATTTTTCATGACATCTCCTTTCCAAAAACTGACATTCAAAAGGCCAGTGGGCTTACAAAAAGCCGAATCAGTGGCCATCATAACATCTCCACTGTACAAAGCAAACTTTCTTGAGAAACGGGCAAAGGCAATTTTGTGAGGCTTTTCATCTCTTCTGGAGTATTGGCCGTCAACAACAGACCACCACAATCCCCTATCCTAGCTGTGTCTTTGCCTCTATCTGGCTCCAGGTAAGGTCCATCTTCTTGGTGTCTGCCTGGCGGTGTCTTCATCAAGTGTTCCTCAGTCACCCTATCTTTTTCTTCCTTTGACGGTTCCATGTCAGGGCCTGTCTGGTAATGCTTGACGATTATTTTCGTAGCATTTGCTTCTTCCATCCTCATTTTCTTCTTCAAATTCCTTTCAGCTGACAGTTGTGTCTTCTTCCATAGGTCAGTGTTGCTGATCTTGTGTGGCCAGTGGATCTGGAGAATTCTTCTCAGACAGCTGTTGATGAATATTGGCACTTTGTTGAATGTAGTCTTTTTTCATCCTCCAACACCCAGTACTACACAACAGCACAAACATCATGCTAGAATAAAAGAACTAAATTTTAGTTTATTTTTACGGCACCCAGGAGCTCCAGATATTCATGAGCTGTATTAAGGCTGCTCTGGCCTTGACAATCCTTGCTTTGACATCTGCATCTGCACCATCCTGCATGTCAGTGGTGCTTCCAAGATAAGTGAAAGATTCCACTTCATCCAGTACCTTACCTTCGAGTGTGACTGGCTCAACACCAGTTGCATTTGTTCTCATGATCTTCATTCTGTGCATGTGGATGTTGAGGCCTACTTTTAATGAAGTGTCCACTGGTCTTCTTTTTCGCTTCACTTGTCCTTTAGTCTGGATGACTGTTGGGGCACACAGATAAGTTGTCAATCACCTACCTCCATCCTTCTCTGTTTTCTGCTTCCCTAAGGGCCTCGCTCAGACCTCAAACCTGTCCATTCTAGGATGTTGTTTTTCCCATCTCTTTTTCTGTCCGCCTCTCCTTCTCCCTCCCTCTTTGTACAGCGCCCAGCAGGATCGTATTTGCAAGTCCTGTTGATCTTGTGATGTGCCCATATCGCCTCAATTTGCGTTTTTTCACAGTGGTGAGAAGATCTTGATAGGACCCAATGGTTTGCTTGATTATGTTCCTCACTTCTTCGTTTATATGATCTCTGGTCCACTAGTACTGTGGTCTTATCCTTCATCTCCAGCTCGTTATGGGACAGCAGGGAAAGATCATCCGCAAAGTCCAGGTCATCCATCTGCTTCCATAGTATCCATTGGACTCAGATCGTTTCTTCTATGTTCTGTGAATGTTTTCAGAATGTAATCAATGTTAAGTAGGAAGAAAAACGTAACAGGCAGTTTTGCCTGACTAACTTCAGTCTTGACCTGAAACTGTCTGGTGAATGACAGTGGATGACTCTGCAACTCATTCGGCAAAGAAGACTTCTTCCATGTAAAAAAGACACCTGAGCAGCAGAGCAGCATGGCTGAGACAAGGAAGAAATATGGAAAAACCACCCAAAGAAAACTGGAAGACGTGAATGACAAAGAAGAGGATTGGTCCTGTGTAATATGTTGTCAGCCATACAGTTGCACCAGTCCTCATGAGGTGTGGGTGTAACACATAATGTGCCTCCAGTGGGTGCACGATTTCTTCAATTTGCCCTTACTGCAATTCTAGTGTCACTAATTAATTTTGCAGAGAGAGCATGTTTATTTGATTACTGGAGGTAGAGTCACAAGCTGAAAGAATGAAGGGTGTGTAACAGTGAATGAGAGAGAGAGCAATGAATAAAGCAATAAGCATTGCCAGTTTACTTAAGTAGGCCGATTACAACCTAAATGCAAAGTTTATATTCCATTGAGTATGAGTTTGTGATTAGATCAAGGGGCAAAACACCCGAAATGTGGGGGCAACATACCTACACTAGGCTCTTTGCCCCTCGCACGAGGGCATTTTGCCCCATGTATGGGGCAAGAAGGTCAAAAAATTCTTTTTAGCCGATCACCTCTTACTTATTATTGCTTGTTTCAATCTACAGTTGCTTGGGATATGTTGTAGCGTAGTTGGGCCTCAAACGTTTACACTCAGTTACAAAGTGTTGTGGCTTCATTGAGAAGAGAAATCGTTTTTCTTGCTTTAGGGGCGCCTCTTGCTGCTGATAACTATACTTTAATGAATAACATGCTTGGTCTTGTGGCCATAAGTTTTAATCTGAACTCCCAGATCTAACACAGGCAACTCAAACCACAACTAATTTGTCTCCACTTAATTAACAACATGCTTGGTTGTGTAGTCCCGGGTTCGAATCACGGTGACGGCGCCTGGTGGGTAAAGGGTGGAGAATTTTATGATCTCCCAGGTTAACATATGTGCAGACCTGCTAGTGCCTGAACCCCCTTCGTGTGTATATGCAAGCAGAAGATCAAATACGCACGTTAAAGATCCTGTAATCCATGTCAGCGTTCGGTGGGTTATGGAAACAAGAACATACCCAGCATGCACACCCCCGAAAACGGAGTATGGCTGCCTACATGGCGGGGTAAAAACGGTCATACACGTAAAAGCCCACTCGTGTGCATACAAGTGAACGTAGAAGAAGAAGAAGAAGTTGTGATCTTTGCACCATGTACGTAATTCTTATACAATTAAATGTTTGTGTGAAAAATTATATTCAGCATAGTTGTGTGCCAGACAAATTATTCTATATTGACACTGATCCAGAAAGTTTTATGAACATATTTCGAAATTAGGTCCATTTACAAGTTCTAGTGACACTACACTTTTTGTGCCTGGTTCATAGCATTGCCTAATGACCGGAGTATCTTGGCACTTTGGGGGTTAATGTTCTGGAAAATTGTATATCTTGTTTACCACTTGATACACATAGATCTCTGGGTCATTTTGCTTTCAGTTGCTGTATGACAGTACAGTGCAAATGATTGCAAGTCAGTACAACAAAACTCCAGCTCAAATTTTGCTGCGCTGGGCAGTACAGCAAGGTGTTGGTTAGTATGAACATTTTTTGTTTGGTTTCGTTTTGATAGGGTATTATTTAACATTGGGTGTAAATTTATTTGTATCATACATTGTTTACTTACCAGCTCACATACAAGTATGCTTTCACATACACATGTGTGTGAGCATGTACTCATACATGTGTTCACATACACACACACACACACACACAACTCATACAAGCTGTGGCACTAATAACATACACACACAGTTACCCTTTTTCAGAGGCTTGCAATGTTGTGGAAGTTTCTTTTGCTCATGTTGTCTTTCATTTTCATGATTAGATTCAGCTAACAAAAGCTCAATTACATGTTCTTGGATTTTAAAGCCAAATGGCCAAACAAGTTTATTTTTCATCATAACGTGTCAAAAGTCATGATTTGACAAAAATATTAGCTATTTCTTAGTGTCTGATGCACACACACACACACGCACACGCACACGCACACACACACACACGCACACACGCACACACACACCCTGCATTTCACATGTGGATGGGGTTGATGACTAGATCTTCAGGTAAGTGGTTGTTGATTGCACAACTCTCTTTAATCATACTGCATTTGTTCAAGAGACAGGGCATTGACTGCTTTGGGGGAAAAGCTATTGACGAAGTGATTGGTTTTTATCCTTATACTTCTGTACCGATGACCAGAGGGGAGCATCACAAAAATCCCAAAAGCTGGATGTGATTCATCCTGGCTGATTGATTTTGCTTATTTGAGTAGCTGCTTATATGTTGTCTAGAGAAGGTAGATCAGCCCCGGTAATCTTGGTGGCAGTTTTTATGATTCTGTTCAGGGCTGTGACTTCTGCCTTGGAAATGTTTGCGTACCAAACAGTAATAGCAAAGGTGACTGCTCGGTAGAAATCATCCATGATTTCTTTTCTAATTCCAAACTTTTTGAGGTGCCAAAGAAAGTACAGGCGCTGTTGTTTTTTCTTAACAATTTTTTCCGTATTTTTCTCCCATTTCAAATCGTTGGAAATGATCAGCCTGAGAAATTTAAATTCGCTGATGATCTCTACTTGCTTGTCTTTAATGACAAGTGGTGAGGGGTCAGATCTGGTCTTCCTGAAATCTAAAATTAATTCTTTTGTTTTTGATATGTTGCGTTCTAGTTTGTTGATTTCTTCAAAATGTAAACAGTTTGGAGACAAATGTGTCACCATATTTCTCATGCTTGTTTGCAGGTGTCTTACCAAAATCCACAAACAAGAAGCACATTGAAGAGAATGCACAGGTGTTTGACTTTGAACTGAAAGAACACGATATGCAGACTTTGTCTGGGCTGAGTTCAAACGTTCACTACTGCTGGGATCCTTCTCTTATAACATGAGGTTCTGATGTAAAGGTGTACAGGAGGAAATGTGTGTGTGTCAGTGTGTGTGTGTATCAGTGTGTGTGTGTGTCTGTGTTAAATGGAGAACTTGAAGTGTGGATGAGGAGGATGGGGTAAGGGACAGGGAACAAGGAATAGATGGGAGAATGATGTGTGAGGAGACGGAGATGGATGCAAATACATTTTCTTTTATTTCTTTTTTAACCATTCTGTTGGCTGGCTCATATTCCAAGAAGTGTTTCACAGTGTTTTTGTTGTTTTTCCTGGCAAGAACATTGAAAAGGCTGCCAATTCCTTGCTCTTTTTTTTTCTCATTTCCTGTTCTCTCTTTCCATATCACAATTGTATTTTTCAGGTGTGTTTAACATCATTTGCAATCAAAGATTCAAAGAAATTTAATCCTTTTGCCCCTTTTGTGGTGTGGAGGATACAGTAACAATACATACTCACTGAATCACAACTTCAGTCCAACGATGTCTGACAAAAACGCACACCCACACGCGCACACACACACACACACACACATGTGCCAATGATATGATTTGCAACAAAACAAATCAAACCTAAACATACTGACAAGTGTGTTTTAGATGTAACAAAAGTTACACACCCTTTCCAAGTTTTTTAAAATTTACTTAGATTAAGTTGTGTTTTCTTCGCAGCACTGAATAAATTGCATAATCAAGTTAATGAAATCCGCATAATTACTATCTCAGGTTGACTGCAATAAATTGTTCTTATGTATATATAGCTTGGTAGTGCTTATTTATATATTTTAAAGTTCAAGTTAAGCCAAAAGTGTTGTTTTCCTCATCTCTGCAATGAACTTCTTTGATGCTACCCTCCTCATTCTCTCTTTCTCACCATGTTTGTGTGCACAATCATTTTCAAACAAAACAACTGCAAAGAAAAATAAAAAAACAGCAAGACAAGGAACATTTCTGTGGCATTTATTAACAACCATGCTTCAGGTTCATTCTTGAGATAAAACTGGCCTTGTGTAGTACCGGTGGAAATGTTAGGTTTTGGAATTCATTGGAAGGGGAACTCAATTTTTCTGTGTTTAGACCAACCAATCAAAAACTAAAAAAACCAAATGGAATAAATAAATAAATAGATAAAATAAAAAGAAGAGAAAAAAAAGTGTTTGATGCTGTGACCATTCCATTCTTCATTCTTGAGGTACAAAAAGTCCAACACGCATTCAGTACATTTTTCATTATGAATAAATACCTTTTGGAAACCAATTACATGACAAAGAAAAAACAACAACAACAACATTGTTAATGACAAAAGGATCATGTTTTGATGACCAGTTCCTGTTGATGTTGGAACTAAGCAACACTTTCTTAAACAAATGTCATTTGTCTAACACGATCTAAACCTGTGGTAGCAACTGGTTCAGAAGTATTTATGCAAAATTATAAATACAACCTTGAACAGTGATCTGTCAGGTGTTTTTTTTTCAAAACATAAACTTTCCGATGCCGAAAATGAAATTTAGCAACAACGTGAATATATTCCAAATGACAAACAAAGTGAGCGAAAAAAATTCTACAATCCAAAATGTCATGAAAAAATCAGAAAGCCCTGTGATAATGTATGCACTCTGTGAAAACCTGAAACTTGACTTCTGAGCAATTTCGTTGTGCACAATTTGGTCTTCAAAAGAACACTGCAAATTCCACAGCAAATTCCATGTCAAAAGACAAAAGTCAAATTTTAACTGGTCAGTCACAACAATGAAATGACTTTTCATCTGTCCTTCCACTGTTGAGCAGTCCTTCAAAGATGCTGAATGGTCATAGAGCATAAAACTTATCAAAACATTTATAAAAGGGAAAACTTTGTAGTTCAAAACAGACTCAAAATGAAAGTACTTTCCCACAGCCATTGCAGGCAAAACTGCAGTTCGGCAACATGATGGATCGTGAGGTTTGTATCATGTCCACATGGTCATCTCATTGCCATAGTTAAGAATTCCAAGAAAGAGGGACCAAAAGAAAAAAAAAGTATCTCCATTTTCACACCTGAAGCACACTCTCTTACATGACTCTACCCTGTTGTAGTACAAATGCCAAACTCCTCAGTCATGCAGAGTTCCAACTGGTAAGACTTTTTCCCCCTGGGGAATTTCACACATACTTATGGTCAGTAATTCACTCCATTCAAGGCATGCATGCGGAACACAGCTCCCACAGCATTTCCTGTGGCAAAAAAAAAAAAAAAAAGAAATCACAGAAGCATCATGGGGTGTGAGTGAGCACTTGATTTCTACACAATGCCAAACTATATAAACATCAGTGGGGAAGGGGTGGGATGTTCAAACAGGAATATAAACATCAATTTGGGAACACACTGCCAATATCTATGACTTTCATGCAAGCACACTCTCCTCCGAAAGAAGGTTGTGGGTACGCCCCACCTGAGTGAATATCAAAATGAGTCAATGATGGTGTAACTAAAAATCAGGTACACTGCTGTTTTGAGACACTTGTCAAATACTCAGTTCATTTTCCAATATCAGATGACCAATCTCACACGTTAGTTGAAACTGAAATCTGCCAAATGTGATCCAATTCTGAACATAACCAGTTATATGTAAACTTTTTAGTACACTCTCACTCTCAAAACAATATGAAGTGAATAATACAAAATCAAAACAAATTCCCTTCATTCTGCAGCCCTGCAAGTCTCTGTAGTGTGCAATACTGAAAACAACCAAAAAAAGAAGCATTCATCAATTTCCTGCCCATACCAGACGATGGATCTACCAGCACAGTAAGCATAATCCACAGGTTCACATCCACAAGTTCACTTCATGACAGCATTTGTTAAATAAATAGCATGTTTCAATTCTTTTTCTTGGGAAAAAAAAAAGATACTACCAGGGTGTATGTCTTTTTCCCCAAGTTAATGTGACATAAAGTTGCATACAAAGAAATAAAATAGCATCTACCCCAGAGATGACGTGACAAGTCATATGGGAGTGTCACAGTTACAGAGAATTATATGGTTAGATCACAGTCACATGAGTTAAACACCCTTTAGAGTCAGTCACGCTCACTTTAAGTCATACGATAAGGTCACATTTACATAGAATCATATGGACAGTTCTTTCTTGAAAAAGAGAATGATTTCAAGCATTTTGTCCAGCTGTGACCTTGAAACCAGGTCATGGTTAAAAAGATCCATTATTTTCAACAGATTTTAATATTTCAAATCACTGATGCAAATCACTTCAACATCAGTTTCAACTGTACCAGTCTTGAGAACCAGTCCAACTGACATGATATTCATCTGTTCAATGGTGTCAACCGTTTCTATATTTGCTGTACCTTCTCAGATTCATTTTCTGCTGATTTACAGTCAAGTGAAATATTTATGGTCAAATTACTTTTCAAAACACACAGCAATTCATTGAAGTGTGCTCAAAGGCTTTGGCACAAATGCTAATATTGTCCTTGGCCTTTTGACACCAAAGCAAAGTCGTTGATCATTTTCAATACAACTTCCCTTCATGTATTTATCCATCCAAACCATATTTAAATTGGTTCAGCAGTTTGTAAGTAATGATTGTCCCTATACATGGACGGACACGCACACACTTGTACAACAAGAAAGTTGTGGCTCCCATTCACATTTCCCATTTCTAGAACTAAAATCAGTTCCTGAAAGTTGGGAAAAAAAAAAAAAAAAAATCAAGCAATAAACCATGACCTTTGCTGACAACCATCTTACTGGCACTGGACCTCAGAATTCTGATAAATATAATCAGAAAATGGAGAAGGATCCACAATCTGGTTTAGCCATGGGCAGCTAGAAAAATCCACATAAACATCAAATGTACACATGCTTGTATAAGGAAAAAAACCCAAAAAAACATGCGCCACTGGACAAAATTTTGCCTCTGATAAAATCAAACATGGTAGCATAAATTGGAGAATTAAAAAAATAAAATAATAATAATCAAAGACAAACATGTTTTATTCAGTTCTTCCAAGCACTGCTAACAGCACAGAAAAAAACAAATAATCCATCAGACATTCTAAAATGCAGGACCTGCTTCTAGCTAGCACACACTAATAAAATACACAAGCAAAAACTACAACAGTTTGTGAGCAATAATTAATATAACCCATTTTGCCATGCATGAAGAAAAAGAAAAAAAACAACCCAACAACATGAGATCAAAATTCGCTGTTGAAGGCACAACACAGCCACTGAGCTGATCTTGAAACCTATTCATTTGATATATTCATTTATTGTGTAACTCTTTCTTCACTTCCTACATTCACCTTTTTCCATGAAAACTTGTAATTCTTTTTTTTTTTAAATTGATTTTGTTACATTTTTCCATGAGAATTTGTTTCCAAGCTAGCTTTTAAAATTTTCTTTTACTTGATTATGTTACTTCTGTTACAACACATTTCATCAACATCTGCACATTTAAAATGTCAAGAAAAAATTAAAATTATCCCTTAAGAAAAATGACAATAAAATGTTAAATATGATTTACTTGGAAAAGGATCAGGTGGGTTTTTTGGGATGTTGTTTTTCTTAACTGCATTGTATTATAGTCCAGTATACATTTCTCTGTGTGAAATTCTGACTCCATTCCCACAAACACTGCCATTATCTAGCACACACACACCCACTCCCCCCCACCCCCCCTTTTTTTAAATGCTGACATAAACATTTTCCCACTTATTAAAGTGCTTCCTCATCTGGTGATCTACCAACAAGCAACCACTCCAGCTTGAATCTGATCATCATTATAGATAAATTTCTGCAGAAAGCAATAATCACTGTGATGATTCACCAATAACCAAGCATCATGACAATTTTTTTTCAAACCCACAAAGCCAACTGCTCTCGTTCTCCAGGTTATCAAAGCAGATCAACCAGGACCAGAAGTGCAGAATAACAAAGAACAGTGAAGAATGTTAAGACAGCGGTCTTAAAAAAACATGAAAATATGTTTGTCTCACTAGTTAATTCTAGCTGACCACCAGACTATGTAATTTCTAAACTGCTTTAATGTAATGTGACAACAAAACGTAGCTGCAATGCATCAAACTGACTCAAACAAAAGACAAACTGTGATAGTGATTTTGTTACACAGCAACTTAAGTATACTGACTGCCTTTCAGTAACTGTGACTATAATTCTTATTTTAAAAAATCTCATGAAAGGGTTTTTTTCTTTTTGTTTTGTAGACTTTCTTTTTCTTTAAAAAAAAAAAAAAAAAAAAAAAAGCTTATCCATAATTACAACCTTCCCCCTTTTTTTTCTCTCAAACACACACACACACACTGACACATACTGGCGCCATCAACTGCCTTTTGATCTGCTCATGACAAGTGAGCAACGTTTCATCCTGTCATTTTAATTAAACTGACATAAATGTAATGCTGATGTGTACATTTGACACTGGTAACACGTAGGATGAGTAGCTATTCAAACTTTACAAACAGAACTACATGCCAGTGATTAACAAGGGAACATATGCTGTTATCAGCTGGCTTCAGTGTTATTTTAAAAACAACTACATACAGAATATACAAGAGATTTGGCACTCAGTTTAATTCAGACTGATGGATTAAACACTCCACACTGTATAATGATTAGCACAACAAACAACCCCCCCCCAAAAAAAAAAACAACCACGCATTGCAGAATATATATATATAGAACAGATTATTAAAGTGATTAGATTTCATGAACTCTTCCTCACTCTCTCATTACATTATTTTCTTGCATGTGAATTATATTTATAAATCTAAAAAGAATTGAGCATGACAGTAAGACAGCATTCTTCTGCACATGTACTCAAATGGACACATACACACAGTGGGTTAAAACCAAAAGTTTAAAAAAATTGAATCCATTTTTATCTGACATTTTAAAACCACACACCCTCTCCCTAAACACTGTACAAACATACACATCCCTACAAAAAAACAAAAAACCCCAAAAAATATACACACACCCCTATCCCTAAAAAAAGTGTATAAAATTTTTGGTCACCACAAATTTTTCCACATGAAAATCCATGGAGAAAGCCAGCTTTACTCTTCCACATCATCAGTAAGTTAGCAACTTAGACTGCGCAGTCACAGCACTGACAAACCAAACCATGTACACAATGTGTGCATACTGACATCGACTCTTTCCTGTCGCCTCAAGTTCTTTCATGACACACTTCTGATTCATTGGCTGTACTACTGTGTAAATCTAATTTTCCAGAACACTTATTTTTTTATCATATACACTTGTGAGATATTCTCCAACAGGCTATACAATTTTTCTTCTTTGAACATCAACTGAAAAGACATATGGCTGCTGTTGGACGAAAATTTGTTCTGTTCTATTTTACTCCCACGACTCAAACTGACTGCTGAGCCTTTTCTTATGCACCATCTAACAACTAAACAGCCTGGAAACATATCCAAATATCAGTCTGACAAACAAAAAAATAACAAGCAAACAATAATAATGTTAAGTCATCACAATCAGTCTGAATCACATATTAGGAGTTGAGTAAGTGTTATAAGTACTCACATACACAGGAGTTGAATAAGTGTTATAAGTACACACACACTCACATACACACACACACACTCTCTCTCTCTCTCTCTTTCTGTCTCTGGATGGATGTGGGCACACATGCAAAGGCAATTAAAAAAAAAAAAAAAAGCACCACCATGAATAAGTCGTTTGCAGCCGTGAACACCATATTTCACCATGTTTGTTTGTTTTGTTTGCATCACCAGGCAAGCGAAACACTCCAACACAACACATGGTAAGGTATGATGCCTGGCAACCTGTGCTGATGAGAATGATGATGGGTTTTGGCAGCTGGAAGGTAAAGTCCCTTGTCAGGCACTGCACCACTGACCTGCAGGGGGGTTTGAGGGGAGGGGGGGAAGGGAGATGTGAGCGAAAAAGGTATGGTTATAATGGAAGTCCTGGGGGGGGCCCAGCTCCATGAAGAGGGGAGAGAATGGAGGGGAGATCACTGGATGCCAAGCGCTGTGCGTGACTGTTTGATACGTTCTAACCGCAGTGTCAAGTGTTTGTTCTGGTTCTGAAGCTCGTCCACCTGGGTTTGAGCTTCTCGCAACTGTAACATCAACAGCATGAAACACTTCAACACTGTGTCTGAGCTGTAACAACATCACAAAACACTTCAACACTGTCTGAGCTGTAACAACATCATGAAACACTTCAACACTGTGTCTGAGCTGTGACAACATCATGAAACACTTCAACACTGTGTCTGAGCTGTAACAACATCACAAAGCACTTCAACACTGTGTCTGAGCTGTAACAACATCACAAAGCACTTCAACACTGTGTCTGAGCTGTAACAACATCATGAAACACTTCAACACTGTGTCTGAGCTGTGACAACATCACAAAGCACTTCAACACTGTGTCTGAGCTGTAACAACATCACAAAGCACTTCAACACTGTGTCTGAGCTGTAACAACATCATGAAACACTTCAACACTGTCTGAGCTGTAACAACATCATGAAACACTTCTCTCTGGGTCTCTAAGGTCTCTGAGCTATCAAAGATATATGAAACAAGACAAACCCTCACCCTCATCCCGAACTGCACACATTTCGTGAATGACTGACATGAAATAATCAATTACATCTTCAACCATTAATTTCTGACTTACAAGGGACACTCGTTTTACTAAACCCTACCCCTGTGATTTATCCGTTTACAGAGTCTTATTTGTGCACAAAATAAAAATATAAGCCAATCTGAAGTGAAGGACATATGGTGGCCAGTTCTTCACTAAAACAGCTGCATGAGATGTGCAACACTCTAAAATGTCTGCTCATGGATCGTCACTGCATGGGAACAGGTGCCAGAACACGTCATCAAAAGCAGGTTCGGAAAAGCAGAGGATCATGGCAGCAGACAACACTGACGTAACATGCGCTGCAGCAGTCAACATGGTAGTTTCATTTTCAGTTTTTCAAGGAGGCATCAATGCGTTCGGACAAATCCATATACTCCACACCTCTGCTTGAGAGATGCCTGACAAGCAGTATAACCCAATGCACTTAGTGAGGCCTTGAGTGCATGCATATATATTTGTGTGCCTATCAGAGTGGATTTCTCCTACAGAATTTTGCCAGAGGACAACACTCTCATTGACATGGGTTCTTTTTCTGTGTGCCAAGTGCATGCTGAACACGGGGCCTCGGTTTATCATCTCATCCCAAATGACTAGACCCTCAGTTTGATTTTCTAGTAACTTGGGAGAAAGGGTGAGAGTGGGATTAAAACCAAACTCTCACGGACTCTGTATTGGTAGATGAGCATCTTAACCATTCTGCAACCTTCCTCCTAACAGAACAGAAGTTCCTCCAATGCGAAAACAGCAGACAATGCAAAAACAGCAAGCAATCACTGAAACGTATAGGTCTGGTATGCATGGCAATGCAGACAACACAACAAATTCCAACATCAACTCTGAAAATGAGGTTACACATCAAGGAGCAATTTCCATAACTTCTACAGTGGCTCTGGTGTTTCTGTTAGACACTGAGGAGTTGGACTTCCAGGATTTTCAGAGACAGATGACTGATTTACCCTTAAGTGAGTTGCTTACTCAACATTTACCATCACTGACTTTATTGGGTTGTGTGGGTTGTTGTTTTTTTTATTGACTTTGTAATTTGTAACTTCTTTTTTCTACTTCATGCACCTGATATGTGAGACTGCCAGAGAGTGGGATGTTCAAACTCTCAAGTTTTTTGTTGTTGTTTTTTATTTGCATATGCGCCATATTGGATTTCTCTGCCTTATCTGTGACCAAATTTTTTCATCTTTTTTTTTTTTTTAAGTAGGGGGTTCACCTTATGCCCTGTATCACCTTGTAGGCCGGAAAGTCCAGTAAATGTCTTTCACAGACCATAGATGTTCTCCCTCTCACCCTCGTTCCTTCAAACAAAGTTTAAATTAACCCCATGTCTTCAAAGAAAGTTTCTATTCAGTTACAGCTGAAATATATATATTTTTTCATACAGCCTATAAAATAATATTTTCTAATATTGACAATGCAGTACCAGCAATCAATTACCAGCTGTCCTTAACGTTTTCCCTATGAAATAATGCAAATGGCTTTTAATTCTACAAGAGGCTTTTTATTCGATTATCTATAGATATAAACATACATCTATGTCTTTGTCAAGATCTTTATTCCAGCCAGCCATGGAATTTTAAGTTCCCAATTTACAAAAGCCACAGCAAATGAAAATGGAATCAACCGTAACTTTTACCCTATCTTGTTACACTCGTACACAACCTATGTTCAATTTCACTGAGCATACAACACTGCCCCATACACAGCACAGCCATGTATACTGCACCACATACCTCTCTTTGAAGTTTCCTCTTCTCCTGTTTCAGTTCATCCTCCACACTCTCTGCTCTTTCTGCTTCTGATTTGTAGCGTTTTAATTGGTTTTCCAGCCGACCCACCTGAAATCAAAACACCTACCAGTAGGTTTCCTTTCCTTCACAATCAGTTATATGTTATCAAAAAGAAACAACCAGGCAAAACTTGCACAAATTGAAGAGTGAAAGCAGTACAGCACATTAAAAACATTTTTAACGATGAACATAGAATAACAACCATCATAAAATAATACTGATAACTGAGTCATAAAGCACTTCAAATACACTTGGCAAAAACAGACAGAAACAAAGAAAGAAAAAGTGCAATGCAAAGCAGTAAGCTAGAATATGGAGGTTAAAAACGATGCAGCAAAAAACAAAACAAAAAAAACAACTGATTTATTAACACAAAAAGAAGAGGGGGAAAAAAAGACTTAAAGCAACAAAACGACAGCAAGTCTGTCAAAAGGTACTAACAAAATTCTGTTTCCAGAGTTATCAGAGCACACTTTTTTTCTTCTTTTTTTTCCTTTTTTTTTGTGCATGCCAGTGCATGCATGCATGTCTGAGAGTATGTGTATACTGCTTTCTGTTGTTTTGTTTTGTTTTTCTTAACTGAGAAGAGACTTCATCTCCAACACAACTCACCATGCCTTCCAGTGTTGCAATGTCTTGTTCTGCTTTCTGTAACTTGAATTTGTAATCATGAATTTGTTTACTTGCCTCCCCTGCAAAAACACACACATCAAGAATTTTAAATAATAAAGAAAAACCCTAAGCACCAGACCACAGCTATGTAACACAAATGACACCACATATTATCCATCAACACAAACTGTTATCAATATGCAACTGAATGAACAACTCTTCAAAAAGAATGTCATCCAACTTCAACTTTCAGTTTGCAAGAAGTGGGTGAGGACATGCTGACTAACATGAATTCCATTCACAAAATAAATATACAGTTACCACATAAGAGTGTAAGCTATTGATCTACATTAGAAATCAAACTAAGGAGTGAGTTTATTCCTGCTGAAATGCACTTTTTTGTGACTACATTTCACGTTCAAAATGGTACAATGACTTTTTTTTTTGGTTTTGGTTTTTTAAACTACAAATTCAACTAAGTGCATAGTAATTGCTGTAAAACAGCAGCTCTTTTTCAACACCATTCAACTTCCTTCCTCCAAGCTGGTAGATGTTCAACACCATTTTCACTATCTCCAAAACAGAAGCAAGTGTTCATACTGAAGTAGTATGCCACCTGTGTCGAGAATGAAATGTTGATGGTGTGTCCAAACACTTGGACAAAAGCAATATTTGAGGAACTGAATCAAAAATATAAAAGTACATAAAACTGGCTTCATGTTAAGGAAGATAAACCCACAAAGACCAATTATGTTGGTGTAATAATCATGATAATAATGACAGTGGTAATAATTATGATACCATGGGGTGGGGGTGGCTGAGTTTTGTACCATTACAAAGTTTGTGGCCGGGGTCCATGGGTCGCTTAATCAAAGTGCATGTCTTAATACCAACACAAATCAAACTAAAGTAAAGAAAAAGAAAAAAAAGACCACTAAAAAATTTTTGCCAAAATGCCAATACAGAAACTGACAAATTACAAAAGTACTCCCATACATGTCACACCTTTGATGTCAATGCAAATAAACATCAATGCACTGATAATAAAAAAATAAAATAAATAAATAAAATTAAAAAACCCATAGGTACAAGCTCTAATCCTTGAAGCGTGTATCATCAACCACACAAGACACTTACTTTGTACTTCATATAGCTGCATCTCTGGTCCATTCACTTGTGGCAGGTTATTGACATCGGACTTCCGTTGTTTGGACTGCTCATCATCTAACAAGTTCTCTAATCTTTTGACCTGAAAACACCCGTAGTTTTCATTAAATGAGTCAGTGCCACATGTTGCCTTTTCCTCAGACAAAAATTTAAGACAATGAAAAAAAAAAACACATAAAAACTTCTATGTATCAATAAATGCAATAAGGGCTCTTGTCTTCCTAACACATACGAAAGCTATGATGATCCTTTTCATTTTGCAACTTCTATGGTCTTCTTTTCTCTCTCTCACAGCCAGAAATTAATGTATCTCCACCAGTTCTAAAAGATGCCAAATTCATGGCAATGGGCCTGGGATTTAGTACCCAAATCTGGGTTTCCTTTTTAGCAGGTACTTTTCCCAAACAAAAAATATCAATCACACCTGTGATCTGTACATGGTAAAGAAACCATGTACAAGCAGAAAAGTCTTCATGACAAATTTTCATATCCAAGACTTTTAAATACGCCATGAATAAGTCATTATCAATGGAAAAAACATCAAAATTAAAAAAGCCATTATTAATGGTTTCCTTGAAAGAAAATCAACACAGCATAAATGTAAATGAATGTCCTGTTTACACACACACACACACACACACACACACACACACACACACACACACACAAGAGCTGTGTGCACACGCTCACACATGCATTGCCACCCTAATCACACAGGCAAATGCATACACACACACACACACACACACACACACACACAGAGTTTCACCCAAGACATTGTAACACACACAACTTCAGGTGAATTAAGAATATAAGGACATGCCCCCCATCTTATAACAAGACAGATAATACTCACTTCTTCGACCAACTTCTTCTTTTCTGCTGCAAGTGCTTTGACTTTGTCATCTGAAACAAACACACAAATCACTTATGAAAAACATGTGACAATCATTTTTTATCCATTATCTAAATCAGGCACTGCTCATCAGTAAGCATGACCGTCATTCATCAATGCAATTGATGAAGTCATTTCACAACTAAACAATTAGCTCAGTGGGTTTTTTTTAAATTATTCATGTGGCTACAGCACATATATTGATTACTGAGTGTGGTTACTGCCCATGAGCTCTAGATTATTCATATACAAGTGGCAAAAATCATCAGATGAGCTCCAGACATTCTATGCTGAATGACAAAAATGTGCAAAAAATGTGTATCTTGCAACTTCAAAGAAGACACAGAAAAACAACAATAATAATGACAATGATGAAATACAGATTCCTTTATCCAATCAAGTCAGACAAAGTTTTATTTGTCACTATTCATCCACTGCAATATAACAATAACAGGTGTATTTTGGGAAAACAACCAAAAATATGAATACCTGAAACAGAAAGGTATGCATATCGATCATGCCATTTCCACTAAAAGGTATACATAATCGATTGTGGCACCATACCATTTCAAACCAGAAACTTTTGTTATGCCATTGAAGACTCGAAACTCACAACCTTACAGATAAAAAAAAAAATCAATAAGAAGAAAAGAAAGAATTAAAAAAATATATTTAAAAAAAATTTATATATAAAAAAGCAGCAAAAATAGTCAAAGATTGTAATTTCTCATCAAGTGGATGACAGAAAAAGTAGATCTGGGGGGTTGGGGGGGTACAGCAGCTAGCTGAAATAAAGGCACAAAAAATAGGAAGAAAATTTAAACAAAAAAATAAATTCACACAACCAAAACAAGCAGAAAAAAACTCATCAACAGAAATCAAAGGAAAACAAGAGAGTGACAGAATAAATAAAATAAAATAAAATAAAATAACAACATGATCATCATTGAAACACAAAATTTTCAGTGTGTTGAACTTATTTCTCAAACTATCAGCTCCATTTAAGAGGTTGTGTATCTTTTTTTTCTTTTCTTTTTCTTTTCCTTTTTTTTTTTTTTTTTTTTTTTTTTTTGCGGGGGTGGGTGGAGGTTTGTTATGTGTCTTTTCAATCTGCTAGAACCAAGGTGTTATAATGAAAGGCTAAACCCAAATATGTTCGGAGTTTAAATTTTGTTCTTTATTTCAGCACAGAGCTTTAGTTATTATTTTTCATACGAGGTTGGCTGAATTTAGAATAAAACCGGACATATCTCATCTATCATTTTAATCCCTTAGTCAAACAAGGAAGAATAAAGTATATAACTGCACCAAAGAACAATTCTGATTGTGATAACAATCAAGCTTGCTAGTTCTGGCCACCAACTGCTGAGAGGAATCACCATCACATGCAAAATGCGGATTGCTTGGACTGGGAGCCAATCTCTCCTGCTTTTGAGAAATCTTACCTAAAAATCTGTATTGTTTATTGTTGCTTATAGTCCAGCCGACCGCACAGGGCCATATCAGGACTGTCAACCAATACAAATGCTCAACTGCATCAACACAATACTGTCAACAACAACAAAATCACCACGACAAACCCACAAAATAGTTCATGACACATTATCCTAACAATTTAACTCCTTATGGCAAATAAGGCAAGGCGGTGCTGAGGACATCAACCCTCCTGCTTAATCTATCATCCTTAGATTACAACAAAAATCATAAAAAAAAAGGAAAAAACAATGCTTCAAAGCTAAACAAAAATACATAAAAAAAGACCATATAGGCAAATGACACTGCAGAATGGACAGCTAGTGCCCATCCTAGTGTTAACAATTTCACTACCTAATCGCCAGAGGAAAACAGCACAAATACTACATCACAGACTACGGAAAATGAAAAAACAAAAAACAAAAAAAAACAGTGTCAAGGCTTGCTTGAAAAACGAAGGGGAATGGACTGGGAGAGCAGAAAAAGCAGACAACAGTGACGAAAGAAAAAAGCCGGAAATCAAAAGAGCAACAGAAAAGAGGAAATTTCTAGCACAGAATTTTCTGAAGGCTGGATACTATTTTTGTACTGAAAGACCCCTCCATCCCCATGGGGGTGGGGGGTGGGGAGGAATCTGCATCTGTGGGGGAAAGAGAAAACGTGACAGAAAAAAAAAAAGTATAATAAAACATTCTAATTCTTGTTCTTTATTGTTTACACTTCAACAATTGAACACAAAAAAATAATATAACAAAACCAAACCTTATAATACCAAAACTCAAACTAGGACATATCCTTTGGCTTTATCTTTTCAGTTTAACTTCTTGGTTCAAGACTGACAAAGGCTCTGAGATGCAACTTTGTGAGGAATTACTGTCAAAGATTCAGCAACAATATAAAAAAAAAAATAATAAAAAATAATAATAATAATAATAATTTTTTTAAAATTTAATTACAAAAATTAAAATTAAAATAAATACATAAAAAGCTTCTTGTTTTAACACTGCATAGTCACATCAGGAACATTTCATTTGTTCTTTTGCTGACTTGACCATGTTCTTGGTCCTCACATATTGTTTCCTTCCTTGATTTTCAGTTCACATACTCACTACCCAGTAACATACCAAAGTTTTAGTGTTCTCCATGCAAAAGTAAAACGCAACAACAACAACAACAGAAAACACCATTTGTTACTGTGCAAAGCCCAACAGGAAATACAACTGTGTTAAAAAAAATATTACCAACCAAAAATGATTTATTCTCTCCCTTACACCGTGAAAACCAGTGTCACACCCTGGGAGGAATTTTTTAATTTATTATTTCAACTTTAGTGACCACCCTTTAATAGCAGCTTTACTTTGCGAATTAATCTACTTCGTATCATACTTGCCTTAGGGTAAAAGAAAGTGGCGTGATAATAAAGAAGAGGAGGTTAACTTTTTTTTCTTTTTCTAAATACCATCAAATCAATAAAAAGGTTTTGAAATTGTAGTGCACTAACTCATCTTGTTTTGATTTTTAACAAAAGTAATATAAGTGAATATAAACCAAGACACTTAACACAAATTTTGGCCTCACTGACATATTCAAACATTAAAAAATGTGTCAAATGCCCAGACTACACTCGTGAGTTTTGGTGTCAATGACAAACCAAACCACTCAGTCCTTGGATTTGTCAACTGAATAATTTACTTCACTGGATCCGTTTCATGAAATACGGAATGCGTGAGACCATTCAGTTTCCTTCCGTACATCTGTCCTGCTCATTGCCTCAGGCCAGAATTTTATTTCCTTGTTGTGAATCCACATCGCTTTGCCAAAGGTTTCGGGTGTTACAGTAAGGATTCAGTCTGTGTGCCCTACTTAAAAATGCAGAACAGAAGATATATATGTGTATTATGCAAGGCTTTTGTATGACAGCATGTCTGTCTGTCTGTCTGTCTAAGTGTGTCTTATGCAAACAATTTTAATTAAGTGCTTATGTAAACATGTGTCTGCCCGCAGCTGGTGAAGTATATATAACCATTCTTTCCTCAGAAAAAGGTGACATTAAGGACACTTGTGCAAATACAGGCCAATGGATGTGTACATAAATATATGAACAAGAATGTGAGGAATATGCACACCTGTCTAATCTTTCCCACTACTTCTGAACCGGGGAGGAAGGCAGGTAAATGTAAGAGACAACACATGCACACACATGGACACACACTGACACAGACAGTGAGACACACCATGAATGCATTTCACACATGCATGCAAACATTTGTAAACACACCCACAAAATCTAAGTGAGTTTGCTTATATCCATGCATGTGTGTGTGTGTGTGTGTGTGTGTGTGTGTGTGTGTGTGTGTGTGTGTGTCAGTGAGGGACCAGAAAACAACTGAATATGATGGCAGCACTACTGACATAAATCTAACTGCAGAGAAAGAAACAACAGATTCTTCCACTAAATCCTGACCATCATAGCAAGAGAAGCAACACACACCAATGCAAAATAAGTCTGGCACTGGGATGATTAATACAAACACACGCCAGTGCAGAACTAATTCTGACACTGGGTTGATTAATGCAGGTAAGTCTTTTTGCACAGGAGTGGTTGTCTCTTCTGCTTATATCTGAGGAATGAATCATCACCTGGAACATGCAATACCAGCATGAATGTAAGCTGTGCATATTTCCCCTTGCAGTAGGAGCAGAGGTAAGGATGCAAGTTCTGAAGGAGAGTAATGCTTGCTTTCTTTTCCTGTATCTGTTACTTTTGTTGTCTGTGTGTGTGTGTGTGTGTGAATCTGAAAGAGGGAAATAGTGTGTGCGTGTATGTGTGTGTGTGTGTGTGTGTGTGTGTGTGTGTGTGTGTTTGTGTGTGTTCAAATGTGTGCATCTGAGAGAGAGAGATCGTGTATGTGTGTGTGTGTGTGTGTGTGTGTCTGTGTATACATATGTGATGTGAGTGAAGGCAGCTGAATGCAGTATGAATACCTGTGAGCATGATGTGTGTATGTGTGTGTGTGTGTGGAGGGAGTGGGGGCGGGGGTGGCAGGGCGTAGATTTGTTTTGGGCACTGGGGGAGGGGCAGCATTCATATGTTACACCACAGGCATTTGAACATAACATTCAACAGGCAATAGTGTTTTGGGTACTGACGAGGAAGGCAATATTTCAGGCCACTTAAAAAACAAAACAAATACTCAACAGTGCTGTGTCCAAACAAACAAATTACAATGGGCATCTAATACACAATGTTTACTGATTTCTCTCCTCAGATCCCTTTTTGACACACATGCACCAAAGTAATATATTCTATTCAGGGATACCATGTTAGTGAAAGCAGAATATTCTCACCCGTTTATAGTCAGTATTACCAGCTGACAAGGTCAGCATTTTGTTCTTGACTAACAAAAACAGCTTAGTGGAAGAAATGTTTCCATTTTGTTTTGGTTTGGTTTGGTTCTTTTTTATTTGGCAGTGATTGTGTAATTACACAAATGACTGTCCTGTCACCTTCAGATTTTGTTTGTTTGTTTAATGTCTTCATGCACTTGTATGTTTACATGTAGTTGCATTTTCTGGGATAAACGTGTGTGTGTGTGTGTGTGTGTGTGTGTGTATTAACATATCTAAACACACGCACACACACACACACACACACACACATAAAACTGTAACCTCATCATTTTTTACTTTATACCTGCCACAACAGATATAAGAATGGTGTAAACACGAAAAGTCATTTCCATACTGTTCATGTTCAGAAAGTATGCATTTTTAATCAGGTGTAAAAGGAATGTTAATGCAATGGGTGGCTTGTGACAACACTCTCTCTCTCTCTCTCTCTCATGCAGTGTAACATAATCTCAACACACACTTACTAAATCTTGCTTTAATAAATACTTCTATATATAGAATCTATTAAGACTGCTCTGTACATGCAACATGCGTGCAGCTTCATAGCATAATGTCATGTGCCTGTTGTACACAGTGACTCAATCTCTTTCTAGTCTTTTCTCATTAATACTTGTTCTGAAGAGCCCACACTTCAGATCTGTCATACACTTTTTTTTCTTTTTTCTTTTTTTACAACCCAAAATACTATACACAGAATGCTACACTCACCCATGCAAGTTTTTTATAATCTTATTTGTGCCATTCACATGCATGCCATCCCCTCTCCCTCCCCAACCCCCTTATCACTGACTGTGCTATTCAGTATTCTGGTATTTTTCTCTTCTCTGCCCTTTTATCCTATCAGCAATGGTGCACAGACACACGATGCCCTCCTCTTGACAGGAGCATTGTGAAGACCCAGCATGGGCGGATAGGACACGTTACAAGCCCAGCAAACACTTTTGAAGGGAGCACTGGGCTTGCCTCCTCCATTCCAACACCATACCTATGCTCTGTGTCATTAAAAATGTTTCCTCATCCAGGAGGGTTTAAATATCACTCACTCATTTCACGTTTCCCCAGTTACAGTTGGTGTGACACAGTGGGTTTACCCCCAAAATGGTTAATAATGTGGCAGTGATTTTATTCCTCAATGATGGTTGATGTGACGCAGTTGGTTTATTCCTAAGCGATTCCAGAGACTAAGGAACAGCAACAACAAGGTATAGTGCCATTGTTTCATGTCAGCATGGGCAGTTCCCTTCTCTATGAAACAGATGTGGTTTTAATCAGTTGCTTTGGATGTTCTCATGTACACCCCATTCAGCTGTAAGGAAGGAAGTGATCAGTAATACACAGAGACGTGTAGCAAGAGGGAAGGAGCAAGGCTGTTCATGTTCGTGCACGGTTGGCTGCACGCCCATCTCCGCTCTCTGACAGTGATGGAGTGCCACTGGCAGGAAGAACGCCTCTTCCACCAACGAATGTGTGAACCAGTGCATATCACTATTTTTTCCATACATCTTGATTGATCCTGCCAGGTACAAGGCTACCTGTGCTGCATCTTTCAGTACACATCCAGATATTATACTTGCCTATACCGTTCCCAGAACCTCACCCTCTGGTATATGAAAAGTTGCAACATAATACACTTGCCCCCTCAGAACTAAACTCCCCAGTTTCTATAAAAAGCTGTTTTGCCAGTCTATCTCTCTTGTCAAACGGCCCAAAACAAGCTTGGACACATGCCTAATAAATCTCAAAGCACCTGAAGCAGATTCTAAAAGAGGAACTGCAGAGCACAGCCTGGACAAAAACATGAATTTAGAAATGTCAAACCATACTGACAACCTTTTCTTCCTGACCCAAGGATATTAACATTTGACGTGTTAAATGATAAAATTTACAGCCCCACCCCCCTCGCCCCTCTAAAAAAGAAGAAGAAATAAATAAGTAAATAAAAAAAATAAAAGATAAATAAATATTACAATAATAATATCCAATGATAAACAACAAAGAGAAATCATAGTCTAGATTTCAATTTAACCTCCTTTTTAATTTATTAAAAAAAAAAAAAAAAAATCCAACTAAATATGAGTCGGTCATGTCCAGTCAGATTTGCAAATGCATTCAACAGAAGTCAATGCATCATTATGCAACTAAAATAGTTAATGTAAAGTGATGATCCCTTCACTAATAATGCAGCCAAATGCACAGATGCACATAAGTTGCATCATGTCCACCTGAATTATTCATCTCCTTTCCTCCAGATATTAGGGAGAAATGGGAAAAATTATTTTTAAAAAAAAATATAAAAATAGTATGTGAAGAAACAAATAAAAGGCTTCAACTTCTCAGCAGTGAGCATATTACTTTCAAAATAAAAAACAAAAACATCCTGCCAGATGGCAAGCTTTCCATCTTCCATTTCGCATCCCATGTATTTCTGACAACAGGCATAAACTAACAAGTCTTAGTCATACAAGCCACACAGAGGTAAATGCAAAACAAAGGGAGTAACAGGGGAGGTGGGGGTAGCAAGGATAGTGGGAAAGACACAGAGAGAAAGGCAACAAAATCGTATGAATAACAAGAGCAAACTACACACACACACACACACACACACGTGTGAATACACACACACACACACACACACATGCACGCACTCATGCCCAAGAAGCATCAGTCCAAACTGTCAGATCAAAGACAGACAGGTTCTTGCTCTACTGGTCGGTCAACAAATTAATCACTACCTCCCATTACATCTGGTGATTTAAAAAAAAAAAAAAAAAAAAAGCAGCAGGGGGGGGGGGGGGGGGAAGCACATGTGCAGCATTGCGGTTCTCTTTTTTTTCTTCTTCTTCTTCTTTATTAAGCTGACTGACACTTTTTTTTTTTCTTTTTTTCTAAAGACCAGCCCTTATTTTCTCTCAAAAAGATAGAAGAGATGTTTACTGCACCTGTTCCCTCCCCCACACGACTTTCGTCATACTGTTCAGAGTACTATCTGACAATGATAGGAACATGCTGAGAGGATGCTTCAGCAAAACAGCTGAAATACCAGGAATGTGGACACTAACTTGTCTAATGAAGTGATGCATGCACACACACACACACACACACACACAGAGCTAAAATACCAGGAATGAGACACTAAGTTACACTAACTTCTTTGAGGATTGACGCACACACCATCACACACACACCACCACACACATACAGCTAAAATACCAGGAATGCAGACAATAACTTGTCTGAGTGATGCACATGCGCACACACGCACACGCACACACACACACTGGAAAATAAAATAACACACACAACTAATATTTTCACCCCTGTTCTGAAGCACCAATCCTTTTACAACAAATTTATAATCATATGTTTGGAAATGAAACAGAAAATGTCCATGTGGATCAACTCAACCATATCAACTCTCACAGTGAGTGCATGAAGTAACAAACTCTCAGTTTTCAATTTCATAACCATCCTTTCAAATGTGTAATTCTCTACTTCTCTTCACATAAGCAATGTAATCAACTTTTCTTCTTTATCTACGCTTTCCCCCAAATGTATATATATATGATGAAAGCAACTGCCAACATTTATGGATTTCATAACTACACATGTCTCTACTTATAAATTACAGTGCCTGGCAAAGCTATATCATTTAGCCTGGTGGCTCATGCTGAGTAAATCCTATACAAAAACACTGGTTGGTATGTGTGCATGATTGGAAGTATTATGCCACAGTGCAAATGGAAAATAAGAAAGATAAACAAGAAGGCTGGAGTAAGACAGACAGTAGATATTTGGACTTGGACAAGAGAAGTGAATAGTTATGCAGACAAGCAAGTACATAGCCATACCAAAGTAACGTTACTGAATATACTACTACTAGGCATTGAATTGATTTATGTGCTCAATCAAATTCAGTGTTGATATCTACACAGTGCGGAAAAGATATCAAAGCATCTCTTCATGATACACAAAAATGTTCACAAGACATTATTCTCTCTCTCTCTCTCTCTCACACACACTCACACACACACACACACACACACACACACACGGAGAAGGGTGTGTAAATTACCTGCTCATGCAGGCATAAGTTTCTTTGTGTCAAGTTAAAACTGTCGTCAAACATGCAAGCCACATGAGGTAAACGCGTTTCTCTAATTCACCAACAGTTCTGGTATTTCTGCACCGGAAAACAACTTCCAGAGTCACAGCCAGACCTCTCCCATTCCCAAAGGAGTGTAATCTCAGTCTGTAATGGCCTCTCTTGATGTTATTACCCCCCTCCTGATAATTCTACAGATACTCAGCCCAGCATCCTGCTCCTGAGGGACCTTCAACACTTTTACAGACCAGTCTCATGAGTGCTAAATTCCGGGTCTGTGACAGGCGGCAGAAGATAGCCACCCCTCCCAGGGGCTGCTACAGATAGGTCTACCCTTCAGTGTTGACGTGTCTGGCTTGCCTTGCAGGATGGGGCTAGGGGAGGGTAGTTTCAGAGTTTAACTTATGGCATGTTATCATGATAAAATGGCATCATGTGAGATGACTCTGAGCAGACGGAAACCAAAAAGCATCTGCACGCAGTGAAATTTCTTGACTGATGTGATTCAGCATCTTTTCTTTTATCATACTCTTCTTCTTTTTTCTTTTCTTCTTTTTCCCCCTTAGGGGTTGGACATATTGTTAAGAAACAAGGAAGAGGAGATGTATGAAGTAAAAGGAAAACAGGATATACATAAAATGTAGTCTAAAACATGACTGAAGGAACACTTTACTTGTCAGTGTATGATTCAGCACTAAGTAAAGACCATATGCAAAAGATCAGAATAAATCTATCAGAGTGCACACACACACACACACACACACACACACACACACAGAGAGAGAGCTCTCAACATCAGTCCCATCACTTACACATTTTTAAAGGAAACTAAAGGGGGGGGGGGGAATGCAGCAGTTCAAATACAGAATATAATAACTAATGTCAGTGAATTGAGTGCCTGTGAAAATGGGAGCAAATATGAGACTGAAAGGGGCAAGTATGGCAAGCAGAAAATGTACATGATGGGTGGAGAAAGAAAACACACACACACACACACACACACACACACACAAAGAAACGCTCTCTGTGACTTATACAGTTCATATTCTAAAAGGTGTGTCAGGCTTAGGAAGACCTAAAAAAAAATATTGACTTTTCATCAAGCTTCTATAAATCTAAAAGCACATGAACTTTTTGTGCGGGATGCAACTGTGCCTATTTTTGCATACTACATATACAAAACATGCAGTTGTATTATTTCTGAAATAATCAAGGAGATACAATAATAATTGTCAAGACTAGTCCTCTTAAACTTCTGCTTACTATATGTGATGTGTACATGCACACACAGAGATTAAAAAAAAATAATAATAAAAAATAATAATAAAAGCATAAGAAAAAATGTACAGAGAACATCATACAAGAAGCATAAAGGCAGATAAAGATTGGCAAGTAACATGTCTGTTGTCAGCCAAGCTTTCTAATCTCAGTCTCAATACATTCTGCACAGATAAACATGAAAGCATTTCTAAAAAAATAAGGATTTCTATACATGTTACTGACACATGCATCAATATACAAAAATAGTCAGAAAAAAAACAGAAACACAAGTCTTAACTGCAACTAAGTGTGAATGCCAAATTCTGCACATCATCATAATATAGGTAACCATAGGGTTCAAATGTATCAGTATCTGAAGCACATTAAAAAAAAAAAAAAATTTGGAAAAAAAACAACAAAAAAACCCAGTATAGATATCAGCCTTCACTGTGAAAAGCAACAAAAGCCATTGCAGATAAAATATTTTTTAAATGTTTTTTTAAATTTTTTTATATCAGCCTTCACTGTGAAAAGCAACAAAAGCCATTGCAGATAAAATATTTTTTAAATGGTTTTTTTTTTAAGTAAAAAAGAAAGAAACAAAACAAAAAGCAAAACAAAAATGCTCAGTATATTCACATCTACTCTAAGGACTACAAAGGCTTGTAAACCAATAAAACCATGCAGTTTACTCAACTTTTCATGCAGGTGAAAAAAGCAAAACAGAAAAAAAAAGGTTCTAACCAAACAATATACCCAGGCCAAACATTGTGACATAAATCAAAAATGCACCGGTCATCATCCACAAATGTGGCTGAACATGCACAGACCAGAATCAGCTGTGAGGAGTAACATCACTAAGTAGGCACAAGCCTTGAGCAGCACAAAGAAAACCAACATGAAGCTGGCTGAGACCATGAAGCAAAGGACAAGGACTGTATGTGCTTTCACTATGATCATCGACTCACCAATAATCTGCTATCACCTTGGCAACTAACAGAAGTGGTGGTGTAAGTATGATGAACTCACTGACTACCCACTTTAATCACACCACATGCATCTCTTCCATTAGTTCCACACTATCACAACACAGGCCTTGAGATCACAACACTCAACACACTGACACTCACATGAGTCACAATAACCACACAACAAACCAAGACATGCAGTAAAACAGTTTTATTGAGGTGTATCTGAATACTACAAGTCCAAGGTAAAATGATGCCTCAAAAGGCAAAGCTGTATATGAAGTTTTCTTTCAACTGCGATTTTAAAATAAACTGGAAATTTTTTTACCATGCAACCATTAACAAACATTTGAAATAGCTATATATCAAATAAAGTAAATATTGTTGAAATCATTGTGTGTGTGTGTGTGTGTGTGTGTGTGTGTGTGTGTGTGTGTGTGTGTGTGTGTGTGTGTGTGTGTGTGTCTGTCTGTCTGTCTGTCTGTCTGTCTGTCTCTGTCTTTGTGTGTCTGTGTGTGGGTGAGTGTTAAGTGTGTATGTGTTCCTGTGCCTGCTGGTATGTATGTGAGTGGCAGACCATGAAATTATTACACAAAAAATAAATGCATGGAGACAACACAAAATTATTTATTGCATTTCAGGCACAGCGTAAAAGGGGAAATACATGCAATATATCAACTAAAAAGCTTTGAAAGACTGCAACAGCACTGCAAGTAATTAAGAATCAAAGTAAATAATCTTTTAAAAATCAAAATCAAGTCTGCACAGCAAATCATTTCCCTTCAGCATTTGTCAAAGGCCTAAAACCAAAGAACATACTCAACATGCTATGTTTATTGGAATACATTCTCACTAGGGGCTGGGAGTGGTATGCATAAACATGATGTTAAGATCAAAGGAAAACTCATAATGCACATACGAAAAAATAGTAAAACAAAAACCTTAAAACATTTTCAGTATCATTTCAAAACAACTATACAGAAAACTATATTAAGAAACAAAAACAAAAAAAATGTCTTTTAAACATTCAAAGGGGAGATTCCTTGCTTTTATTTTGTCAATATACTAAAAAATCATTCTATATTAGAAACAATGAACCTAAATTCATAGGTTAGTTAAGTAAAAAATAAGAAGAAGAAGAAGAAGATTTTTTTTTAATTTAAAAAGGTAAAATCAACACAATTCTTTAAATAAGTACAAGTATTATGCACTGCACTCAGATTTCCATTCAGGTGGCATAAAACTGCATGTCAGTCTTGTTACATAGAATTCCCAATGCCCAAAATCAATGTCAGCAAAACTAATTCACACTGCAAATGTGCAGGTGATGTTATAATGCCTGGTGTTGAAAAACAATGTCTTCCAGGTTTACAATAACACAACTAAATATTACATAAGGTATGTATGACAAATACCACATTTTCTAATAAACCACTAAACATGAGATACTAAACATTCCCACAGCTGATAATAGTCAATGACATTCTTTTTTTGACTCAAAATGTTTGAAATGAACTCATTCCATCATGCGACTGTCCTATAAGGACATCAGTGTTTATTTTCCCATGTACATGGGCATCTGATTTTGGTTGATCACACTGATTTTTCAACATTCTACCACTTTGTAAGGACAAAGCTCTTGATAAGACTTCTGTGCAACTTTAACATCTGAATGCAGAAGACTTCCATGTACATTTACTGACAGAGTGCAGTTTATTTAAGCAGGTTTGGATCACAAATCACAGACACAAAAGAAATGCTGTTTCACATTTAAACAAACTGTTCCCAGACTCATAGAATCATTTCAGTCCAGCAAATGACAGTCAAAATCAATCACTGAAACACTGGGATACATGGGCAATACTGAGTCAGATGTTAGATGTCAACAAGACCTATATTTTAATTTTTTTAAACCAACATAAAAAAAAAATAAGAAGAAAAAATGCTACATGTCATAGAGCTAAAGCCTTCCAGGCAGGGTACCCTTAAGGTAGCACTGGCTGCAACCCTTGCAATAATGACAAAAATTGATAAAAGTGAACACTGAATAGTGACCTCCCAGCCCCAAAGATTTTTTTCAAAGAAAAAAAGTACCGCCACGAAAATATCCCAACAGCCTTCCAGAATGTAAATTACAGTCAATATTTGTTCCAGACTCACTACGAGAAAGAAGTACTTTTTTTCCTTTTTTTTTTTTCCTCTTTCAAAATGTCCTGGGACCTGGATGGTTAAATATAATTATATTAATCATTTTTTTTCTAGTTGTTTAAATGCTGTATAACTACACAGACTAGAGGACTATCCACACCTCAATTCATTTACATTTTTAAAAAAATTAAGTTTTTGTTTTTTCAGAAGTTGTGTTATCTTTATCTCTATTCATGCAACTATCACTGTTCACAGTCCACATTAAAAGTAACATCCCAACCCTGACTTCTTTAATGACTGAACACTAAATATGTATCTTATATTCCCATTTTTATTCCCATTCACACTAGATAAAAACTGTGGTTCTAAGGGACTGCAAGCTTGTAGTTTAAGTGCTTATTGCAATACATTGTAACAGATGGTACATGAATATATATATGAACAGGTATAAAGAAATCTTTATCAATCACAAATGAATAAATCAAGTGATCAAAGTTCAGCTGTTCAGAAACACTCCATTATGTGCACAGCAATGTCCAATTCATCCTTGCCATAGAAAAAGCACCCGACATCTTTTTTTTTCAAAGATAAATCATCTGCAAGTGCCAGCGAATCTTCACACGAGTTTTATCTTTACAAATATGCGAAGGTGCGTATGAGCCAAAATGTGTTCAATGTTTGTATCATGCAATTGCACATGCGTTTGAAGTATAAGCTGTTTTGTTGGTCCATAAGTCTCAAAAAAGTCCATAAATAAAATGATTCTAAAGGAAATCTCAGCAAAAGCATATGCTGTCATACATACAGCATCATTTGTCATGTTCCATCTTAGTATTTAGCTAAAGCATAAGCTGTAACACATGTACAGCATCATTATAAATGATCCACTTATCTGGACTGATTGCACATACATTAAAAAAAAAAAGTAGAATCAACTGGAAAGACAGCACAGCCAAACCTTTATGATCTGTTATCATAGTGCTGCAACTGTAACCATATGTCTGTTTATGGAGCATTCAGTGTACAACCATACAAGATTTTTAAGTTCCCACTCATTCACCTCTCACATTAAAATGGACAAAAACATATTTGAAGTTGCAACTGGAAAAAAAAAAGGTTCTGAAGTCAATACCTAGTCTCTTCATTAAACCACTGCAACTGCTGTCCTGTTTACAAATGACAAGTGGTTAGCGAAGTGGTTAGCGTTGCGGACCGACGGCTGGGAGGACGCGGGTTCGAATCCCAGCGGAGGTGGGTTTTTTGGCCCGTGGCCGGCTCCTACCCGGAGTTGAGTGTGCTGTGGGCTTAAATGGGGAGACTGGGACCACACAGTCGAGTGTCATCCACTTCAAGGATGCATCTTTGGGTGTGTTGCTCTAATTACCTGACCAACACTGCAAGTGTCTGTATCTCTCGGGCCTAGTTAACGCCAGGATATCATTATGACAGGAAGCGTAGAGTACAGCCTTGTCACGCAGTCCCAAACCAAAAATGGACCTCCATAGCAACATCGTCATCATCATCGTCATCCTCCTCCTCCTTCATCATCATCAATACAAACAAAACAGTCTCAAAGTCTGTGGCCTTTCATGCCCTACTCTCATGGTGACCTCAGTTTCCATGCCCCTCCACTTCTGTGCTTGGAGTGAGTCCTGTCAAGGTCTTCAGTGTCGGCAGATTCATGGGGGGCTGTTGTTTAAGAGATGGTGGCGGTCTCCACTCTGGGAGGGACGCTCACTCAGTCTGGCTCCGCGACTAAGCCATTATTGTCGTTAGTAGGGGGCTTAGTAGGTGGTGTCCTAAGTACGTTAAATCAGAACAGGCACCACTGAACACCACTGAAGTGACTCAGCAGGAGTGCAGGGTCTCCTCTGGTGTGTGGCCTCCTGACGACCTAACATCGATGGTTCCCTCCGGACTGCCGACGTTGGAACTGTGACGTACGAACCCGGGTGTGGGGTGTGGGGGAATCTAAATGAGTGGTGTGGGAGTAATGCCACTGAAATGGTGCAAATGATGGGGCAAAAAAAAAAAAAAAAAAAAAAAAAATTTTTTATTCAAATTCAAGATCTTACTAACACAAAAAATTGTTGCAAAATATACCTGATTTACTGAAACGGCAAAGAGATGGTGGGCAAAAAGTTTCCCATTTGAGGATAATATTTCAGGAATGTGTAACCTCACAAAATTTTTTGGGGCAGATCTGAATTTATATTAAGTTTGGTTCTGTTCTGAACAAATCATGAACATGAAAATATTCCTCACCCATAAATGTAAGTGAAGTGGCATCTATTGACAAAAACTCTTGAGATATTAAGTGGGATTCCATACAGACACCCACACCCACACACAATAGTCCCAAAATTTGATAAACATACATTTATCCTCACGTCACATGCTCACCAAATCCCATCAGACTGGTTTATAATCATTTTCTTTATAGAATAAAACAAAATAAATTTTGATATATTAAAAAGAACTGCAATTTAGTCATAAAACCCATTGCCCTTCCACAGCACTCTGCCAACCAATGCACAGGCAATTTTACTTTGTAATCTTAAAGATGGCACATTGTTGGAGAGCAAAGGTATGTGTAGCAAAAGAGAAATGAATACTGTATCAGTGCATTTTTCTTTTTTTATTGCTCAGAAATACTTTATCAACAACAGTGCTTTTACATAGACATTATCAGCTGACCACCTCTATGTTTTAAATATCATATGCAACAACCGGTTTAAGATATGTGTGTGTGTGTGTGTGTGTGTGTGTTACATATTATTATATATCATATGTATACATATGTCTTCATTAGTCACATCACAGCAACCAAAACAGAGCCCATGATGAACATTAAAACATGTTGATTAATTCAAACAAAAAATGATACATAAAAGAAGCTATTGCTTAAAACATAAAAGTCATGCATAGTTTCAAAAAAACAACAACAAAAAAACAAATACAAAAAACAAATGAGAAACATTTTCCAAGTATATAAAACCATATGTAGGCAACACAGAAACAAATGAGAAACATTTTCCAAGTATATAAAACCATATGCAGGCAACACAGACTAGGAAGTGATTCTTCAGTTCTGTTTTATGTTTATTCTTTTTTTAAACAATACAGGTTTGTCATAACCAACTTAGCAGTGTAGCCACAAACCAGCATACCCCTTCTTTTCGAACAAATGCATGCTCATTCTCACTCACAAATACGCCCACATGTACATCCATGCACATACATACACATTAGACATTTTGAAATTTTGCAAATGAAATAATAATCGTGACCGGGTCTGAAGGTGAGCTGTCAACAAGTTTAATTCCTTTACAACATGGATACAGGCAAGAAAAAAGAAAGAAAAACTACTAGAAAAAAGGTAGAATGTGACCATCACTTTCTCTTTTTTTCTTTCTTTTTTTCTTTAACAGTTGTTACTGCCCTGTACACCTTTCAACATATCCATTTTCAAAAACTTCATTTTGAAAAATAAAAAGGCTTTTTCTGTACACATGACTGCTGATGATATGGCAAACATAACAGGATGAAAGCTTTCTGGTAGTATGTGGACAATGGTGAAGGGGGCAACAACATGGTTTGTTTCCTATATCAAACAAGATCAACAATTTTTTTCTGCAAAAATCATATTCTCTTTCAGTATGTTTGCTTTTTTATGGGAACTGTCCAGGGAAGAACACAGCAACTGACTTTCTGCTTCCAACAAGACAATCCAAACATCCAGCTCCATAACAACACAATTATTTAAATCCAGTACAGGGCTTGCAATGTCCTGTCCTGTGTGTCTTGAATCAGTGTACCACTACATATTTCAGAACACCGCCAAATCAACTCTGCAGCATTGAAACTGAAAGGTCTCCTCTGGTGGCTGAGTTAAAATCAACCTGACAATCAAAGCTCTCTGTGGACTGCCGAGAGTGTGAAGAGCTCAACTGTGACTGTGTGTAAAGCGGTGTCAAGATAAACAGCAAGAGACTAATACCACTGAGAGGAGGTGGAAATTTTTTTTTTTTTTTTTTTTTTTTTTTTTTTGCATTCAAGAAAAAAGCTGGAAAAAAAATCAGAAAAGAAAAGCAAAAACATATTGTATTGAGTATTATGTGATTACTGTTTGGTTTTCCCATCTTTGCACATAATATTAACAGGGATGAGGCAAGGCCAAGGCTATGATTTTACAACTACACATTTCTGGCATGTCATTTAACAACTACACATTTCTGGCATGTCATTTAACAACTACACATTTCTGGCATATCATTTAGCATCAACAAGAAGATGCTGCATTAAACTTAAGAGAATTAATACTAGCAATACACAGAGAAGCTTATTTCAAACGTTTTCTTTTTTTGCTTGGAAACTAGAATCTGCTACGCTAGCATACGGAAACTTTCCATTGCTTTAAGATACTATCACACAAGATTGAGACTGTAAAATACATATCTACACAATTCTATACAATGAAAAGTGACTATATATCATGTTCACTAAAAGCATAAAACTGATGTAGAGATATAGTACAATATACCTGGTGAACACAAATTTTGCTCTGATTTTGCGACTTTGTGTTTCAGTATGACAAAGATAATAGAGCACTGGTGTATTCACTAAACTGACTAATCAAATGTCTTATTCTCAACTGAGAAATGAGCCATCTTCCTCATTTCAGAATCGCAAGACATTGACTTTCACTGTAATCTTCATCCACAATCAAACATAATCCTTTTTCACAAACACAGCCTATCACAAGTATCAGGTGTTAGAGACCAATGGCTAATGAGCAGGAACATGCTGTGCATGACCTTCTCCAATAATAATCAGCATCTTATGCAATGAACAAGAAAAGGGTGGAAGGAAAAAGAGTTGTAAGAACAAATACCTTTTTGCTTTCTTTACTAAAGACAAGAGATACAAAAAAAGGTGTATCATTATTTCTTCTGGATTCTAGAAAGAATAGCTCCCAGCAAAGAAGAATAAGTGTTTCAAGGTGAAATAAAAATTGGCACATTTGAACGCATGTTTGGGTATTCTGGAAAACAAGAATACTCAGCAAGGCAAGGCAGGGTGACAAGTGGGTAAGGAGATGAACACATTCGGACAACCCTTCATTCCTTTTTTTCCCAACTTATGGAAATATGGGGTAAAAAAATTTTTTTTAAAAGGTGGTGAAAAAAGTCCATTATAATTCTTTTTTTTAAAATAATAGTAAGTAGCAAAACCTCGGGTGTCCCCACAGGGTGAAAGCTTCATTGTTTGCTTTAAAGTCTGTAACCACACACTGGGCATGCCCTGTGAAAGGCCTACACTGGCTAGAGAGAAATTAAGCATGAATGGGAAGCTTGAAATGGCTGTGTGTGTGTGTGTGTGTGTGTGTGTGTGTGTGTGTGTGTGTGCATGTGCGCAAGCTTGCATGCATGTGTGCAGATTTTTTTTTATCTCTTCCCTCTTAATTCCCTAAAATATAAAAATGGGTGGCGCTGTAGTGTAGCCACGCGCTCTCCCTGGGGACAGCAGCCCGAATTTCACACAGAGAAATCTGTTGTGATAAAATGAAATACAAATACAAATAATTAGACTTTTTCTTTAGAATCAAACCATTCCCTTCCACAATGTTTTCACTTCCGGTTCCATTCACTGGTACAAGGTGGCTGAAAAAGCTTTAGACTACTGAGATGAAGCTGGTAACAATGGTAACAAGTGAGAACTACTGAACTGACTGTAAGAAATATGGGTATTTTTCTGTGTTTTTATGTGGAAGGGGGTAGTAGGAGTCAATGTTTTGTTGTGAACTGGTCATAAATACAAAGATTTACTGCAGTGTAAATGGCAGGGTGTCCCAAGACAGTTCAGTGAATACCTTCTTGACATTTCTGGGTTTCAAGAACATAAGAAAATCGCCTGTTTGTTTTTTGCAACATTTATCATAATAATTCTTTATATGTTTGTTTGTGTTATTAATTCATTTAAAAGATGAAAAGAAAAAGAAAAAAAAAGAAAGACAAACTCACACGGTAAACCCTGGTGCTACAGAACCAAAGCCCGGTAAGTAAGTTTCAAGTGTATTTACTCATACACACATACTACACACGCACAACTACCGTTACCAACACCCGAAACACAAACATCCAAAACAGTTACAAAACAATCATGACGGACAGCAAATATCTCAGAAAGCAAGCTTTAAAACAGAGAATTGCCTATAGAAAGAAAGAAAGAAACAACGAAAACTTTGTCAACTCATGAACTAATTTCACCAATCAAACTGTACACTGTCGTAGTAATTTGCTGCAACACCTTTCTCCCCGTTTCATGGCTTCGCGAGATTTTTAAAAAAATGTATTTTGCTATCTCTAAATCAGCAATCACTAATAAATCACTGGATCATAAATGTAAATTTATGGTTCCTGGTTTTCCACTGATGCGCCGTATCATAGAAAATTATTTCAATGGAATTACCATGGGAATGTAATCTGAGCGTAGTCTTGGATGTTTACACTATCTGAAAGCAATTTCTAAAAATAAGTATTGACTTTTCAGATCGTGTTCCCTTTTCAGCTGTACCAAGAAGTGAACTCCAGGGCATCACTATGTTAGAAATTAGATGTCTGTTGTAAATGACACATTGCAGTTTGCCTAATAATTGTATGAAGAGGCAATATGACTTTAAAAAAAAACACAATAGAAAACAAAACATTTTGTCTGGCACTCGTTATTTCATGGTTTTGATATGCTTAATTTCTTGTACAGAAAACACAGCACTCTCTCGCAATATCTTGCAATACTCTCTCTCAACCCCCACTAATTAATTACTTGTATTTGTAATTTTGGTGGTTGTTATCTTCTGATTATAACTTTTTCCATTCACTGTCATGAAAATACATTTAAAATGACCCAAACTTTGTGGCAAGATCAATTTTATTCCCCCATGAACATACACCAAGGGCACCTCATTTAAAAATGTTCTTAAACATCTTGAACCTCTTGGACTTTTTGTGTCCATGTTTCCCCTTGGACGGTGTGTCCTGAGATACCATTTTGTCCAGTTTGGCTTCCAGGTCCAGAGACTCTCTTGACCCAGCAACAGGAAGATGAGACCCCAACTCCCCTCCCACAGCTCCCTCTTCACCTTCTGCTGTTGGCTTTCCACTGCTGCTGTCCTGACTCTGGAGACTTGAAACGTCCTCTAGCCCTGCCCCAGAGTCCTTACTCCGCATGCTGACTGTGTCTCCAGACCCTGTCTCACCTTCTTTCATATGAACACTCTCTTGCAGATCCGAATCTCTGCTTCCGAAGCTGACAGTATCCTCTGTGGTTGCTTCTGACTCTCTGTTTGCAAAACTGTCTTGCAAACCTGAGTCCTTGCTTCCAAAGCTGACTTTGTCATCTGCATCACCTCCAGCACTTGGTTTATCATCTTTTCTTTCACTGGCCAAAGGACTACCATCATCCAAAACAGCGTCGATGTCATCAAAGTCGTACTCATCATCATTCAGCTGAGCTTCTGAATCTTCTGACATTCCCCCTTCACTAACTTTCCGGTTCATTGGTTTCCTTGTAGCTAACATTGGAGACAAGGCATCTGCCTCTTCTTCTGGCATTACATTTTTTTCTTCTTTGTCCTCTTGACACTCCTTGCTCTCAGTCTCAAGACTACTATCCTCTTTGACAGCACCTTCAGCATCTGCTTTGCTATCATCTTCACTGGGATGCGGCTCTGTCTGTCTCTGATCAATGCAGGTTTCTTTGGATTTCTGGTCACTATTCTCATCATTCTCATCACTGGGCTTATCCTCTTGAAGGTCTGTAGGTGCTGAATGATCTGCATCCTCTTCACACACTGATTTGGTATGAACTCCGTCTGGTTCAGACATGCAAGGTTCTCCAAGGTTCTCATCTGACTGCATCTCCCCCTGAGATGTGTTGTGCATGTCCCCTGATTCATTACAAGATGAGGGTGCTGGGTGAACATCATCAGATGACACTGTTAACTCGTCACTTCCTTTATCACTGGACAAAGATTTCAAAGTGTTGTCCTTTTCACTGGTATCTTTACAAACTAAATCTTCAGTCTGCTTTGACACTTCTTCCTTGGGCTCTTCCTCGTTGTCTTGAGTATGTTGTGCACCAGTTATTTCTTGAGATTCAGCACCCATTTCGTTGCAAGGGGTCTGACCCTGTTGCAGTGTGTCATCAACACTTTTAGACACATCCACACCCACACCACTATTCTTTCTTACAGACTCTTGTTCCTTACGCCCTTCTTCACACACATCCTCTACACCACCTTTCTCCACCATATCCTCACAGGTTTCTACATCACTCTTGGCGGAGACACACGTTTCCACATCTACCTCTATGGTATTCTGTGTGACTGTGGCATCATAATCTGTGGCATTATCTGCATGCTGGTTTTCATCACAGACTTTGCTACCTGTATCAGTCAGATCAGCTTGTATGTTGAGAGCTTCTGGATCTGATTTACTATCAACTTCCTGTTTATCTTCCTTATTATCTGATGCAAGTTCTTTCGCATCAGATGTTACACCTTTTTCAACAATTTCTTTACCCTCTTCTTTATGAACCTGTTTTTCAGCTTCCACGTCTGCTTCACTATCTTCCTTCTCAACTTCTTTGCCCTCTTCCACATCTGCCTTACCGTCTTCCTTCTCAACTTCTTTGCCCTCTTCCATATCTGCCTTACTGTCTTCCTTCTCAACTGCTTTACGGTCTTCCTCATAACCTTCTTTTCCCTCCTCTACATCATCTTCCTTGACATCTTCCACAACAGTGTCTTCACCATCATCCCCAGCAATTCCTGTATCACCTTTCCCATCTACTTCTGAACCTTCTTCCTGGGCACCTTCTTCACCCACTTCCCCAACAGCTCGTTTAACATCTTCCCCGTCTACATCTGTCCCTTCTTCCCTGACATCCTTTACACTGTGTTCAGCTGAGGTTGCCTCAGCTGCAGTGTTTTCACCTGTACCTGCCCCCGTTTCTGCATACTCAAAATGTTTCTCCATGGGAGAAGGAAGAGGCGTGCTTACTGCATCAAAAAACTCAATATCGTCATCTTCAGAGTCTTGGGATGGATTCCGCTGGTTGTGGCTACACTGTGTAACGACAACGGACGGAAGGTTAGACTGGCTGTCAGTCTGGTCTTCACCACCAGAGCCATCTGATACCTTCTGTCCCTTGTCCTCACAAGACTCACTCACATTTTCATGCAATGGTGTAAGCATGCCATCTGAGGTGCTCTCTTCTGCCCTCTCACTCCCCATGCCTTCATGACTAGCAGCCGGCTCAGAAACATTCTCAGCCACCCCCTTCCCAGAAAAACTATTATCTGTATCGCCACTACTTGCAGGTGCATTTGCCTCTGCCTGTTGTACCGGTTTTTGAGATTCCCTGTCCCCTGGGGAATGAGAGACTGCAGCACAGGGCTGGTCAGAATGAGCATCAACTGCTTCAGCACAGACACCTGTCCCAGCATCACCAGCCGCCTGTGGAGAAGAGCCCACGCCTGTCTCATCACCATCTCCAGGTGATCTCTGAAACATGGGTCCATCTACACAGGACCCTTCTGAATCCTGACTTGCTATCACGTTTTCATTGCTCTTTGTCTGGACAGGGCTTTCTGGCTGGGGCTCTTCTGCATGGGTGTGGCTGGGAGGCTGGGACTGGGTCGTGCTGGGAGCAGACTGAGTGGTGTGTGTGGCAGAATAAGAAGAGGCAAGGCTGTGCATACCTAAGGAACCCTCTCTCCCCTTGTTCAGCAAACCAAGCGATTCTGAAGACAGAAGTAGCCCGCCCGTGCCAACAGGACCGTTCGCAGAGGGTGATTCCTCGCTCCGTTCTAAGGCTAGTTCTCCGTTTTCTGCAGCCACTATCACAAAACCACTTTCCTGGAGAAAAAGAAAAGAAAACCATAAGATAAAGTGAAGCATCTCACATGTATTGTTTGAAAATGGAAACATTTTCATGTTTTACATATGATATCTGTATCTTCATTATACACACACACACACACACACATATAGATATAGATTTAGAAAGACAGAGAGATAGATGGATAGATAGATGTTCCCACAAAATGATAACTAGTTTTCTTTGCTATCAAGATCCTCTTAAACAAACACTGACCCTCTCATGATCATGATCATGAACCCCAAACTGCCCCCTCTCATCAGAAATCCTATGTTCATAATAAACAAGTTGAAAATCTGACAAAAAACAAAACACTGATTTCAAAACAATTGCATGTCTCTGAAAAAATACAAAACTGGAAAATATCATGCATTTTGTATTCTATATTATTTATTTACCTTTCAGAAAATATACCTGTATGGGTCTCTATCCAATAACAAAGCTCACACTAGCCACAAATTTTTTGGAAAATATATACCCGTTTCTTGTGGTAAAACCTTGGAAAATAGATTACACTTAAATTCTACTTCTGCAGGCAGCAAAAGTTAAGACCGCACTGAAAGCAAGAACATTGTGCTGTGTTGTTCAATTGTTAGATCATTCACAGTGCTGTACTCAAGTACATGGCATAATTTTGATGGATTATTTTAAATAACATTTTGCTTAGCAGGATATTATGAAGTGTACAGGGTTTATGGAAATGTTTGATTCACCAAAAGTGAATATTTTCCTGAATGATTGTTCAGAAGCATGGACAGACATGGAATGATTTGTCACTTTGTGTAGACTTCTCTTTCTTGCAGCTTTGTTTATGGGTTTTGTGCAGTCTTGTTTGTCTTGTATACTTCTTTGCTATTTTGCGTAGTTTGTGGGTTTTATATAGTTGTGTTTTGGGGTTTGGGGTTGTCAGGTTTGTCTTGTTAGGCTTTGTTCTGTTTGTGGTTGCTGTCATACTTATAACTCATATAAGCTGACCCAGTATAAGTGAACATCAAAGTACTGACTGAAATAAATGCAAATTCTGCCCAAGGAGAAATCCGAAGTTCCAAGAAGGCAAGAACCTGCCTCTAGGATCTCTCCTATAACAAAGTAAAGATTTTGTCACCAACTGAACATATTTTTGTTTTGTTGTTGCTGAGTTTGGTCACATTATCCTCTAAGTTGATATCTAGTAGCTGCAAAGTTCAGATGGGCTTTAACTATGACCAGTGTAACAACAGAGGGGCAAAAACAATTATGACGACGGAAAAGTACTTACGGTTATCAATCGGTCCTTGTAGTCATTCTGATCTCGAAGTGCCTTCACTTCTGACTGGGCCGTCTGCAGTTCTCGTTTTGTCATCTCAAGATTCTAGACAGTCCAGTCAAAAACATCATCTACTGATCTAGTCAATCACACAAAGTATGCCACTTACAATACACCAGTCACATTCACAAATGCAGGCTACTGATTCAACGTCTGAATAAATAACAGAAGCATTTTTTTTTAGCAAACAAGTGAAATCATACTTCACTTTGTGCACACACACCCTTCCCCACACCTCTCATCCCCCCAAAAAATCTCCCCTCTCTCTCTCTCACACACACACACACACACATGAATATGGGACATATAAGTTAAAACAACACTGCAAATCAAGGCATGTCTGTTCAAAACATAACTATTGGAGTATTGCTCTTATGAATTAAGCATATCCAAGACTGTCCTGTGCATGTCAGACCCCTGCCAGAGTCTGCACTAGTGGGTCATGGTTAAGTATGTGTAATTAAACCAAGACTTTAACTAGTTTAAGAGTAAAACACAAAGCACTATTTACTTCTGAATTCAACATGCCAGCACATACTAGCAAATATGCAAGCTTCACATAAATTTTGACTAATTCAACCACACGTTCTCAACAACAGCATCCAAAATGACCCGATCCTTTGGACCTGTGTACATGGAACTTTTCTACAACTGCAGGTCTTGAGTTGAAAAGACCCAACAAATTACCAAATTACACTTCAATAATATTACATGATAGATCTGCATATGATCTGATGGACACTTTTAGGTCACAGTGAGAGATATCTACACAATGTGCAAAAAGTAAAACTACAAATACAATGAGGCTAAAACCTTGTAATTATGTATTACACTTTTTGTGGTTTTAACAATGTTGCTACAGATGTAAAAATTAAATTTATGTCTGACAGTGAGACTTATCCTGTTTATGCTGATCTTATGTCTGCAACTCAACTAGATTTCATCATTTTCATAATAATGCATATATCACTTTCACGACTCACCCTGTTTTTGTCTTTATATTCACGCTGCAGCTCTGTATGAGACTCTGTCAGCTCTTCCAGCTGATCCTTGAGCAGCTCCACCTGATACACCAGTGACTGTTTCTCATTGTCCAGCTGAGCACTGGTCATCATAGCCGCCTTGTACTTTTCCTCCAAAGTTCGCAACTCCATTTTCAGGTCACGATCTCTGCTGGACGTGCTGTCATTTGTTCCTTCGCTGTCAAAGCTTCCTCGCCGTGACCCTGAAGATGCTGTGACAGACTGCTGCCGAGACTGCAAAAATGGAGAAGCAGCATACACGTGAAAATTCAATAAACAAAAACAAAGAAAAAGACGGTAAAAATGGAAAAGCAGCACAAACATGAAAAATCAATGAACAAAAGGTTTGTCACATCACAAAAAAGCAACGTACTTTAAGAAACAAGTCATTTTTAAAATAGATCTGGAATACAACTGCCTGTCCATGAATGATTCAACCAACTATAAACACAACAACATTTAGCTTCACCTTTTCAAAACAAAACCATAAATAAGCCAGTACACATAAATGTTGTAAAAGAACACAGATATATATGATTTTACAAACAGTCTGCAAATTGAATACATTTTTCAAAAATACTAAAGTGCACAATGAAAAACTGAGAAAAAAATCTATTTTGAAAATCATGCTAATATTCTAATTCTGTTTAAAGTGTTTTGAATATCAAACTTACCCTTGATGATCCATAATCACTTCCAAGTCTTTCCTTTTCTTCAGCCTGAAAGAAAACAGAAATGAAACTTTCCACTAATCAATCAAACACCAATCACTATGAGTATGATAAAAAATACATTCACTTCGTGAATCAGAGCCAAAAAGCACTTCAACTTTATTATCCACAAGAAAACAAAACAATATTACATAATCACTGATGAATGTTTGTGTAAACAGACTAAACACATGGTTGACCAGATAACACTGTCATTATCTTCAATCTGACATGTCCTATGTTACCACCATACTGCCACCAGGAAAAATAAAAATAAAATAATTACAATTAACATATATGATTACTTCCACCTCATAATCCGGATAAATGAAGACAGCATACACTTTTCAGTTTTCTGTATGCTTCCGAATACCAGATCATTACAATATATTCAAATTATCATACTGAATGTGTCTGATATAATTGTTATCATAGTGCATGTTCAATAAAAGCAATCAATTTACTCTGTTTTAGTCGTGTTTATCATATAATTTGGAGTCCATGCATTTTGAATTTGATGTTACTGAGATGGAAAGTAGTTAAAAAATAATAATGCACATATGCATGCATAAACTGATAAAAGTGCATTTGTACACAGAAAAATGTACATATTTCTTTCTAAAAAATGTTTTATGTGCGTGTGTGTCACTATATGTGTGTGTGTGTGTGTGAATGTGTGTGTGTGTGGGTGTGGGTGTGGGTGTTTGCACGCATATATGCATGCACATGTATGTGCACTTGAGCATCTTGAAATGTGCACATATACATGAGAGAGAGAGAATACTGTGAAAGAGGTTAAATGTTTGAGCTGAGGGCGAGGGGCAGGAAAATACTTTGGGGGAACTTGAGGGGGTGGGGGTTAAGACTCACTGTGAGACCATGAGAAGGAGGGAGGTGGATGGATGGGACAGAGGAAGGCAGATTTTTTTTTCTTTTATCTCACTGTGTCCATCTGCATTTTACTGTAAAAATAAATATAACAAGAGAAAGTACTACTGCAGTGCAAGGTGGGAAAGTGATAGAGTGGGCATGTGCACATGGGTTTGCATGTTTGTGTTTGAGTGCAAATGCGCATTCACATAATTTCTGTATATGTGCATACAACTAGAATTACAAGCATCTGTGCTGAGTGTGTGAGAGTTGGGTGTGAATGTGCTGGAGGAATCTATGTATGCATCTGCACTTCTGTTGTATGTGTGTGGTGGGAGAGAGGGGGGGGAGGCAGAGGGAGGGGGCATGGGGGGGGGATGCATGCATCTGTGTCTGTAACTCATCAGTCAAGCATATCAAAAGAAGACAAGACATGAGATGTTTAAGAAATCTACTATATAGTGAACTAAGTTTCTTCCCTATCATTTATACTCCAGTAATAAGTTATTAAGTACCATTCATCATGTATTAATGCCAACTTTGCTGAGGCTGAATATATGATGATCACGGAACATCTTAAGTGTCTCTTTTAAGGAAACCCTTGACACTATACTGAAGTGAAAGACACTGATCTTTGTGTGGTGATGACTAGTTCTGTGACAGCAGTGTTTGACTGACAACAATGTTTGCTTTGTATTTGAACTGTGATATAAGTCTGACTCATATGACCTGCAACTGGTATGGGTTCACTTCAGACATTCCACCATATCTTAACTGTTTATAGTCACTGAGTGACGCGAGTCCATGAATTACACACAGACATAAATTTGTTAATTCCTGCTTTTCACCAAGCTACAGGAATGCTGAACAATCTGGATATATGTCAAAAGTTTGAATATCATCTTAACAAATTAAAGGTGACACAACAGGTTGAATAAATTCAATATTTTGCATTTCTCTTTTACTGAATGTGTGTCACTGTTGTTAACAATATAATGAGTAAGGTTTTGGGTCCCAAGTCCCCTCTTCTCCCTTTGCTTTCAATTTTCTTTACTAAATAGTATCAAGAACTTACAATACAGTAATAAATACAGAACAAAAATACAGTACTAACAATATTTAAAATCTCCTTTCTTCCAGTTCCACCAAAACAAAATAAAAAGTAAACATACACATTAATTCATAAACAAACATTCAACATAATCTTGTCACTCAGTTCACTCAAGGCCCTAACTTATGTGTCATTTTCAACTTCAGTAAGAAACTTAGAGAATATATTATACTGCATTTCATCAGAACCAGTTTAATTTGGAAAAAACAAACATTCTGCATTTGTTTGTCAGATGCACAGTATATGTACTATATATGTATCAATTATATTCATGAATAAACAAGAACTAAACCTGTGTAAAACTAAAAGGTTTTTAAAAATGCATCCCACACCCAGTGGTTCATATTTTGACATTTTCTGTGTGATTATAAAATACACAGGAATAACTACAGTACAGCTGAATATAACAAATACATGTACACACACACACACACCATATATACAATCAGTTCACCCCACGCCCCACTCCCTTTTTTTCTTTCTTTTTTTTCTTAATCACACAAGAGGAAATATAAAAAATCCTCTATTTAATTATTATGAAATCATGAAAACACGTACCTCTTTTTGCTGACGCTCTATCTCCTTCATACGAATTTCCCGTGCCTCTGCTCTTGCAGCACGCTTAGCTGCAAGCCGGTTCTCCGCCTTCAACACAGCATTCAAGAAATTAATTATTATCGATCAACAGTTTAACTTCTCTCATTAAAGTTTGTAAATTATACATAAAGAAACAAGTAAAAAATAAAATAAAGAATCAAACTCATTACTGATTTTACTCTGCTTCAATCCAAATACTGAAATAATATTTGCCACAATGTGGAAGTTTATATGGCTCTCAAATTCAGCATCCGAACTGAAGACCTGGTAAATAAAGTAAGTACTGTAACAGAAACATGCAAACAAGCAATACAAGTTAACAAATGATTTATAAAGGCAAGACCTTCAAGACTCACAATATCATACATAGAATAGAATTATAGATTATAATGCAATAGTAATACAAACTTACCAGTAATCCAACATAGAAATTACAGGAGTGAATTTTCCTTTTCAAATCAAAACAACAACAAAAAACACTACAAAGCTGATCTTGTGTCACTCAGGGCATACCAGTTTTGTGATCTTGACCTTTGACATCTATTGATCCAACCTAAGCATATGACATTAATTATCATATATTTTTATAAATCACAAAGTTTTGATCATTACAGATATTGAGATAACTGCTCCTTGTTTTATGAAAATGAGATTTTTAAAGATTGCTCTATCACACTTAGAATTTCATTTTTTCTTCAATAGATTACAACACTTACATGAATACATGTTCAAACCATGAACTTTGACCAATGGCCTTGACTATACACATGCTCTTTGTTCTCATCATACTCATAGTCAAATTTTATACTGAGCAACAATCAGCAAGTCTGATGAATGTTTGAGGTTTATCACTTTGTTAAAAGTTTAAACTTTTAATGATGCACACACAGGCATACGTATATGACATATATATTATATATTCATATGCACACACACACACACACACACACATAATGTTTAAAAATCACTTGTCAATTTGAGGATTACATGAAAGAGCTCACAGTCACAGTCACACACATGCATGAACAACCCAGGCTGAATGATAGTATAGAAACCACAAGTTCAGAACTACAATGTAGTAGCTGAATGAGAGAAAAAGAAGAACTTCAAGAAGCAGACTTACAGTTAAACTTTATACACTATATAATACAGGCAGCAGTAACTAGCAGACAGATGATAAGCACATTTTATGTATTCTAAAGTTTAGGAAGGGGTGTGTGTGTGTGTGGGGGGGGGGGTTATTGCTCAATGCCACAGAATTGTATAATTATTCTGAAGGAAAATGAATGTGGACCTGAAAAGAAGAATTTTTATGAACAAAAAAAATATATATTTCCACCTCCACAGAATGGCATCCAAAAAGAAAACAAACAAAATACAGCTGGAGATTGCATGCTCGTTGTCAGATTACATGGTATATATACCTGCAAAAGATATCAAAATAGGTTACAAAATAAGTTTATTAGAACAAATCGCAAGTCATGTAAACATTTTAAAAAGTGAATAATTACAATGACTGTAAACGTGGGTATGTAACATGATAAGTCAGTCATGTTCTCAGAAACTCAGCAGTCAAGCTTTTTGACAGCTAAGACCAGTAGGAGCTTTCCCCAGGAACAACTCTGATAACTCTCACTCCCTGTAGGTTGCACCTGGGACAACTTTAGTCTCTGCTAAAGTGCCACGCATAAATCCGGTTTGCTTCCTCAATGAAAAATTTAAAACTTAAAACTCACATCACTCCTCTCCCTCTCTACCGCCTCTTCTAATGCTACTCTGCACTGTGTGTATACTCTGTCAGTCAACTGCTCATGTCTGATTCAGTGATTGGATAGACAGACTGGATAAGCATCAAATAGGCTGTCATTTTGCTGATATCATTCAGTGATTCACTTTCAATTTCATCATAGTTCATGTTAATATCAATCATCAGACGAGATCCACCTCCATGCTCTATCCATAATCGTAAGCACAGCTTGCAAAATCACATAAATCTGATCAGTGGGATCACTTTCTTTACTGGACAAAGTTTCCAACATATTTCTTTTTTAGTATATGACTTATGGGGCAAACACTTTCCACCCAAGCTCCATGTATTCCACTAAGCAATCATTATCAAGAAGAAACGGGTCTTCCACCTGACGTATCCTCATTCAAAAACAGTTGTTTTTTTTCTAATCCAGATACATCAAATTAAGTTAATGGTTCAGGGTTTATCTAAGTTCATTGAACAAAACTCCGATGAAGGAAAAATAGGAACATGCAGGATGTCAGTGGATGTTTTACTGGCACTGGCAACACTTCATGCAGGACTTCTGCTGATATCTTTAACAAGGCACTGAAATGGTTAATACTGATCTATCAGTTCCTAGTGGAGTTTAGGGGTAAGCAAAAGTTAGAGATATGGGGACAAAAATGAAGGAGCACATCTTTCTAATTCTAGAGCTCTTACTGAAGAGGTGAATGTTGACAAAGAATACCACAATTCTGACGACTTAAGCTAAAGGCTGGGTCATTCAGACACCCACTGGACATCCGAGGGGTCTGTGTAGAGGAAAAGAGAGGACTGGCCGTACTGAGTGAGTTAAAATCAACTTGACCTGTGGTTGGTTAACAACACAACTAGCACTATCTAAATTCTTCTTCTTCTTTCTTTTTTATTTTTTTTTTATCTTGTTCTTCTTCTTATCTTACTGTCTTAGTAACAAAATTGATTAACAGTAACAGTCTAATACAAAAGAAATCTGTCATAAGTCCAGCCTTGATAAAAACAGTATCAGTATAAGTTATAGTTATAACACTATTCATACCACTATTTCATCTAAAATAATGTTTTTGTTATCACCTCATAGGGTTTTTTCCCCTTAACTTTTGCCAAGGTGATCAATACTTGCCTGAATTTTTAATCAAATTAATTTATATGATAATGAAATGATGATCATTATAAATACTATTTTCTTATAAGAATCTTAAAATATTTTTTTATTAACTTTATGGTACTTTCTATGGGTACTCCCCACATTCTGTAAATCATCTAAATGGTACAACTACAAGTTACTGGGCTGATCAACAGATGGGTGCAGCCCCTCTGAGTCCATTAACAAACAAAAAATGTACAAGATACTTTTTTATAACCAAAACTAATAATTAAACTGGAATTGGTGGGTTTTGAAAGCAACATAAAAACTAGCAGATCTTTAGTGATTAAGTACCATAAAGTATGAAACTAATTAGTAATCAAAACAGATTCATGACGTCTGTGTAAATTCATATTTTTAGTGAAAGAACAGGCCTAGTAAGTAGAATTGGGATTGTACTTGAAATGACTTGATTAGTAACAAGTGAAAAACCAATTAAGAAAATGTTAAAGGAGAGGCAGACAAAGGGGGTGTTAGCTGTCATTACTTTCAGTTTTAACCCACCTCCTGGGAAATATCAGTGAGGGCTTGATCCTCGGCAGAATATTGCCGAACATTACTCCGTCGCCTGCTCATTTTGTCACACTCAACAGCACCACACAAAGTCTGCGGAAAATTTCGATTCTTTTTTCTTTAGATCCCTTGCAGTCTCTGTGAGATAATGCGCAGAGAGTTTCGACACTTAAATAAAATGTTACTGATCGTGAGTTGTCCAGTCAGCAATCTAGACCAAGATCATCGCAGATCACTGGATGAGATCCATCGCCAGACGCCACTATCGCCTCGGTATCTGTTTTTACACCAGTGTGATCTTCAAAGCGATTGATCACCTACTATTCTGATATTTTTTCTCGAAAGAACTTATACAACCGGTCGAAATCAAAATGTCAATTCTGACAAAATTATCAGAATATCCGAAGATCAGACGAAACACATCCATTTTTGTGGTAGCCAATAGAACCCTCCTCCTCCATGTTAGCTTTTCCTCTGATTAACACCCGGATGTTAAGAGTGAAACTAATACGCATGCGTCACGTGAGGGTTATATCAAAACAAGCACTGGCTTTTAACAAAAAATAAATATGAAAGATGTTTTAGTTTCAGGTTCTCAAAGATGCGCCACTGTGTTCGCACAAATCCATATACGCTATATCACATCAACTAGACTTTACCTTGTGGCCAGCAGCATAACCTAGGCGCTCATCAGGCCTTGAGTGCATGCATTGGTCTTGTGTTTGTGTGATAGGCGGATCGAGTGCAGTGTAAGACGAAGAGTTCCGGCCTCCATTCCACATTGAGTTACAAAATCAATTGGTGATTAGTCTGTCAACGGTAACGAGGGATCTGCAGGAAGAAGCACTAATTCTGTCCTTAAAAGAATGACCTTTATTTTGCAGTTGCTAGGCTAGACCGCTCCGGCTAGCCTGCGAAGCGTCTCTCACAGTAGGGCCGGCGGTAGCTCAGTCAGTCCAGCTTGTCACTGATTTAACCATGTCGTGATCCTTACTACGCTAATAATTAGAAATATTACCCAACTGCTTTTTTCTTGGGTGGTTCCAGCATACATGTAAAAAATATAATGATAATAAAAAGACAGGGAGAGGTGGAGTCAGCTGCGACACCCTTGTCAAAAAGGTGCCAACTGCTGCGGAGTATCACTGGCCTCCACGGCTGTGACTGGAGGCAGCGCTCTCCACTGAGTCCTACGCCGAGATTTTTTTTTTTTTTTTTTTTTAAGATTACTTTATAAATCTTTCTCATCACCCACATGCATACTGAGTAACCGCGGAACCTCAGAATCTAAGACCGAACCCGGCGAAAGCGGAATGCTTGCACAGACGCCGGGACGGCTGGTCTGATGTTTCAATATGTTTTTGGATGTTCCCCTCTCTCTCTCTCTCTCTCTCTCTCAGTCTCTTCTGACATGGAAAGTAAAGAAAAATATAGTTGGTTCTTTTCTTTTAAAAGTATATTTCAACCAGAAACATATCTCAGAATCATTACAGACAAATGGCACAGAATAAATTATGCGAGATTTAGGTTAAGAACTCTGGGGTTTAATGCAAACAGAAGATGGTTTGAACCTGGGACTTCTATACAGTCACCATGTCCTCTCTGTGGATACCAAGTGGATGATGAAAAACATTTTCTTTTTCAGTGTGAAATGTATAATACTGTGCGAGAAAAATGTATATTCTTTAAAACAGAGATGGCTAAAAGCCATGATGTTGTTACTGTCTTGTCATGTGATAATGAAATCATAATTAGATCGGTTGCTAAATTCATTGCAGAAGCTCAAACAATGAGACAAAGGTACATAAGTCAGAATAGTATCAACAGCATAGAAGACACTTAATTATAGTTAGTACAGAAGTTGCTATTTTATTTGGACAAAACAGAAAACATAACATTGCATACTTAAGTGTATTGTTGAGGCAGTATGTATTGGTTTGATGTATTTTTGAATGGATGGTCGAGTCAGTCCCCATTCATTTTGGTATTTTATTATCATTACATCGTTGTTTTTCTTTAGTTCCGTTTCGTTGAGTTTTTGTCAGGATGTGACTTAAGTGTTTCCAAGTATTGCATATTTTCTTGGTTTAAACTGACTGAAGGATTCAGCGAAAAAATATAGTTTTTTGTTGTTGTTGTTTTGAAGCTAAAATATATGCATTTATGTTGTTGCCCCCTTGTCAAAAGACCTTTCTTGGCAATGACAATAAATAATTCCAGTGTCCAGTGTCTCTCTCAGTCTCTCTCCCTCTCTCTAATGCATCAAAGTTGATTGGATTATATAACTGATGTTAGAATAATGTTACTGAAATAGTCCCTATCCATCATCACTGAAGCATCAAAGTCACTGTGTCGCGGCCGGCGTTGCGCCGGTCAGTGCGGCCAGCCGGGCGCGGTAACGTACATTCTTCTCGACGGTGCGTGCGTCAGTGCGCAGTGCGTGCGTGTGTATCATTGTGCACTGGCGTGTGTGTGTGTGTGTGCTGGGGGTGGGGGGGGGTGGGGGGGGGCGCGGGGGTACCGGCACTGGTGTGCCCGTCAGTGTCAGCCGAGAGTGCCACTGGTGGGCGGGTGTGTTTAGGTGCCGACTGAGTGTCACAGTGGCCGGATCAGTGTGTGTGCAGTGTGTGTGCGTGTGTGTGTGAGTGCCTGTGATGTGTCTGTAAATATATATATATATGAACTTCGCGGTACTTAATATGCTGCATATATAAGTTGTGTTTTCTTTCTTTTTTTTCAGTCTTCCTTTCTTCTTATTGTTGTTCATTGTTGTTCAAGTCAGTACAAGTCACGTCAGTGTGGCATTCATCACTGAAAACTTGTAAACAAGGAAAAAAAATCCAATTTAATAAGAAATTAAACATGATGTTGAATATACATATACGGTTATCACATGTATACAATATAGTGAAAATGTTTAACAGCAGATAGGTTTTTTTCAGTTGAACAGTAGAGGAAAGGAAGAGTTCATGAAGTGACTGGCAGAAAAGTAAATCGCCTCATTAAGCAAATGGCGGAGACGGTCCAGTGTGCTCTCAAATTCACTCACGGTAGAAGTCAGCAACTGAATAACCGGCGTCTTTCAGTCCGTCCACTGGCAGGACAGCGTGAACACTGAACGGTGGCTGGGAGGAAGCCATCACTGGTGAACTTGATACTGCAGCAGGGCATCGCCGGACAACACACCTGCTGAACTGGAAAAGAAAAAAGACTAAAGAAAAAAAAAGAGGAGAGATCATAATGAACCCCCCCCTCCCTCCCCCCCCCAAAAAAGTCCTTACCAGGACTGATCAGGAAAATGACCAACAACAGTGGACAAAGTCTCTATAATTATCACTCTACGCAAGAAAGGCAATTTACGCGGCTATACCAGAATTATAAAACTGTCAACTGATCAGCCATGCCAAGCAAAATGATGTAATATAATTGCTGAACAGACTCAGACCACACGCAGAAGAAGTCATTGCAGAGAAACAAGCTCGTGGTTCTGCAGTGGGAAATCACCACAGAACAGATTTCCAACCTTCGTCACGTCAGTTCTGCGAGACTGAATATAGTAGCCAACACTGACCACTGAACAAAACATAAGCCGTCCAGTCTTGACACGGATCGACCTTAAGAAGACACAACCGACTGAGTGTGGCATGATGCACTACGGGTAATCATAAAGCCAATGCAACATGGGCCAAAACATCAGTAACACCACTACATGATAAGTCCAATGTCACAGTGACACATGTACGCAAAAGCCAACGCAGTCCTCTTTCAAGGAACTGTCGGCGACTGGTTCCCTGATACATCAGTTTGGGTCCCGATCAAGGCTGTCTTCTATCTCCAACACTTTTCAGACCGATGCCCTGAAAGTACATGCACGTGACAGATCTCCGACACTGAGTTGCTGATAATCAGTATTCAAGTTGATGGGCTGGCAGGCAGTGAGGAAGAACTACTGAGTAGAAACATCATCATCAACCACGAAGTACGGAATGGAGATCAGCACCGAGAAGAAAAAATTTCATGGTGCTAAAACGGCAAGGACCCAATCAAGACAAAGCCGAGCGGACAACAGCTCAGTGGAAACAGCGAACCCGCGAAGTCGCAGTTTAAGTATCTTGGTGCCATCATCAGTGACTCGGTGAACTTGAAGGGGCCCAAGAAATGCGCAAAACCATATAAAATTATGGAGAGACACATTAACATCAGTCTCAGAACTTGTGACAAAGCCGCATATGCATGCAATGGTTCTCTCTCAGTGTGCGAGTCCTCAGTAGACTCTCACAGCCGAGATCCGGACTGAGAATGAATCCAAGCAGTGGAAACTGATGAGATGCTCCAGGAGACTTCTTGACATCTCCTATAAGGGCCACACAACAGATGAAGAAGTCAGGACCAGTGACAGTGAGTCAGTGACAGCCGGAAAATTGCCTCCATGAATAATATCAGGCCTCTGAACTCAGTTCAATCAATCAATCAACATCAAATACCAGCTCACTGAATAGACATCATCTATAAAAAGGCGATAACTGAGACGGACGTGCATAATCATTAAGTTTAGGCTAATTGACAAGTTAATTTATAATAGTATCAGCCTATCGGTATATCTATTAACGGCATAAGTTCCGCATCCGTCAGTTCATTAGTCAGTATATAATGCCAACGTTGTCAGTGATTGACTGTGCTTTAGTGCATTATGTTGTATTGTGTTACACACACACACACACACACACACACACACACACACACACACACACACACACACTATAATATATATATATATATATATATATATATATATATATATATATATATATATACAGAGAGAGAGAGAGAGAGATTGCGAGGCGGCCTAGAGAGACAGAGATTCGCGCGCGCGCGTGTGTGTGCCAGTGTGCCTAGCATACCGGGTATAGAATAGAATAGAATAGAACAGAATACTTTTTATTGTCATAAAACTGACCTTAAAGTTTATAAGACACAATGAAACATAAACATGAGCATATATATATATATATATATATGTATATATATATATATATATATATATATATATATATATATATATATAGAGAGAGAGAGAGAGAGAGAGAGAGATTGCGAGGCGGCCTAGAGAGGGAGCCGGAGACAGAGAGATTCGCGCGCGCGGGTATGTGTGTTCGTTTCCGTCGGCCACGGTGTGCCGGTGTTGCGTTGTGTGTGTCAGTGTGTGTGTGTGTGTGTGTGTGTGTGTGTGTGTGTGTGTGTGTGTGTGTGTGTGTGCCAGTGTGAGTCGTGTGAGTGTGTGTCAGTGCCGTGTGTGTGTGTGTGTGTGTGTGTGTGTGTCAGTGTGTCACAGTGTGTGTGTGTGTGTGTGTGTGTGTGTGTGTGTGTGTGTGTGTGTGTGTGTGTGTGTGTGTGTGTGTGTGTGTGTGTGTGTGTGTGTGTGTGTGTGCCCGTGTTAGTGTGTGTGTGTCACCGAGTGTGTGTGTGTGTGTGTGTGTGTGTCAGTGTGTGTGTGTGTGTGTGTGTGTGTGTGTGTGCCGCCGTGTGTGTGTGTGTGTGTGTGTGTGTGTGTGTGTGTGTGTGTCAGTGTGTGTCTGTGTCACGGTGTGTGTGTGTGTGTGTGTGTGTGTGTGTGTGTGTGTGTGTGTGTGTGTGTGTGTGTGTGTGTGTGTGTGTGTGTGTGTGTGTGTGTGTGTTTATATATAATACCAAACTGATTGTTATGGTTTTCCACAATTTTCATGAAGGGCCTAAGTTAATCGAGCCGGACTCGGACTCGACGGACTGACAACTGGAAGGACGCCGGCGAATCGAGTTCAGTTCCGGCGTCGAGACCTGCCATGGATCGGACTGTTTGAGACGAGTCTGGGAGGGTCTCTGTATGGGCAAAGATACTAACATCTCATAATAAATTAAAAAGAAGTACTAAATGATGTGGTGTAAGATAAGGTCATCAATTCTAACTCGAAGATGATGCCAAACTATGAGATGGATTGTCTGCATCCGTGCGTGCAATTGTTGTCTTGCCTTTCTGTGCATTATAATGTTGTTTCGATGATTGTCTGTGCCTTGTTTTTATAGAAAATCTGAAAACCGGAACCCTGAGACGTGTCAGGCACGCGCATTTGTTGCTTCCCAAGCGAGTGATAGAACAGAAAACTGAACAGATGTGAATATAGCTGTAACATCAAAGCTGAAGTTTCAAGAACATGTTCAAGAATTTGAAAAAGAAACTTGAGCAGGGGGTTGCTCAGACTCCTCTTAGAGCAGCAGTTTCCGCTCTTTCTAAAGTAAGTTGAAACAGGAAGTGTCGCTTGTTTACATGCAGACGAATTTTTCAGAGAGCAGTGACAAATCTTTCGAATCAGCCACTGCTGTTTCTGTAGATCTTTCAGATACAGCTAAAAGCACTCTGCTGCAAATACTTTTAAACTCATGAAACCTATTACCAAGGTATGGTTAATTATAGACATGCGTGACAAGATGTGTTGAAGGCAAAAATAGGCAGAGCTGGTAGACACCGAGACAGTGATTCAGTTTCAGAATCGGTTTCCGCAAGGGGTGTTTTTGCCGGAGGACAAATCTGTTCTCACTACTTCTAATAAGCAGTGGGGCCTACAAATTAGATAAGACAAAAAGCCACATGAAAACGATGAATTAAATGTTCAGGCAGTTGAATTGTTACATTCGACTTCTTTGGAACACATTTTTCTAACCTTCTGATTTGGGTTTCACTGGTCTGTTAAAATGGGTTTTTTTCTTAAAAAAAAAAAAAAAAAATTGCAAGTGGGTATGTCCAAGTAACCCCCAGTCCTTCAGTTCCCAACAGCTATGAACTTGCTCATTGTCCCCCATGCTGGAAAAAATGAGTGAAAATGACATTGATTATAGTCTTAGTAAAGTTAGTTTGCAAGAAATTTTGTCATATAAAAGGGGCAAGACAAACATTGAAATCCAGTTATTTGTATTAATGTCCTAGACACATGTTTTTCTGGTGCAAAAATGATTTGAAATGCGCTGGAGCACCCTTGTAGAAGATGTGTTGGTAACAAATGCAAAGTTTATTATCAACTAATTTTTTGTAGCCACATTCTTTGAGTTGATGTTAGCACTTTATGAAAAACACTGCATAAGTGGCACTTTTCTGAGCTTGGAATTAGCAGCCATTGGGCAAACTTTCTGGCCCTAAGAGTTATTGTACCCTCCTGTGACAACAGAGATATTAATGGAAGGAGATAGAGAGAGTGCTTACATTTACACATTCCGTATGTTTGTGTGTGTATGTGTCTACATGTGTGAAGAAGGAAACATGTCCATGCACATGCAACTGCTTGCATGCAATACATGGTATTGTAATTGAAGCAGGAAAAGATTATAGTTGTAAATCACAAGAAATTGAGAAGATGAAATCGTGCATACAGAACAAAAAACTTGTGCAGAGTCAAGGCCAGGAGTCAAAAACAAGGTTCAAAGTCCTAACAAGTAAGATGCATTAAAAAGGGAGAAAAACCATACTAGTGCTTAGTTTTTCATTTGATTATGATTTAAGTTATTTCAGTGATTCAGTATGTTCAGAACATAGTTCTGCTTTAAAAGTCAAAGTCAGAGGTCTAGCAGAAGGTGCCAGCAGTTTCGAATGGTGGTTTATATTCTGTTTGCATTATATACAGGGTAGCTGGAAATTCATATGTTAAAAACAAAAGTGGTCACATGTTTACTTTTTAAACAAATATTTTGAATTTATTTTTACTCATTTTATTATTTAATTTTTTTTTTTAACAATGTATGAAACATAATACTTAATGATACAGATAAAATACATCACATTACAAAAACGCACTTGAACAGAAAAGAAGAAGACATGATAGACAGTATGCTATGGAATTTTTTGTCACTGCCCAAAAATATTATAAACATTAAAGGATATAGTCAAATAAACCTTTATGATTCATTCCAAGCCCCCTTTCTTTGGAATCAACTTCCTCAGCCTCGCCATCACTCATCTTCGCTGCATTTTGATATTTACATATGTGTTCTGTTTGTAAACGCCAAGGGCTTATTTTCAAGATTAGGCATAAATGCTCATAATAATAATAATGATAATTAATCATTAACTAAGGCAGTCACTGCCATTATCATTAGCATCACTGACCTTTTGTATTTTCTTTTTCATTTTTCGTCGTCTTTCTTTCATTTTGGTAAATTGTTTAACAAGAATGTCTAAGTGAGTTGGATAATGACAATGAGTTATGATATGATTGAACCCATACTAAAAAAACAACAACCCCAAAATAAAAAGAGCAACATCATTAGTGCAATGTAATGATTTCTTTTGTATGATGTCGTCGATAAAGGGTGCCTGCATAACCATCAGATGAATTGTATTCTTTGTTGTCAGAGTAATGATGGTGAAGATCAGAACAACACTTCGGTCTCTGAGCATGCTGGTGCACCAGGTGACCCACTGGCACAGAGCACGCCACAGAAGAACAATGTGTCCGGTGCTGTTGCCGGTAGTGAGTCAGGCAGTGTTCTATCCCCCGTGCCAAACTCTGTCAGCACCACTGCAACCAACGCCAATGCATCTCCGGTGCCTGTGGGTCAGTTAGTGGATATCCCATTGGAAGGGGGAGGTGAAAGTATGTATGAAGTGAGTATTGTCATCTCTTTTTTGTTGATTATGTTTGTCAGTTTTTTAATTGTTTTTTTTTTTGTGTTAATGATGAATGATGATTTATATTCTTTAAGGGCTGGATGGATTCATGGGTATTGAAATATGTTTTGGCATACTGTAAACTCAATAGCATATATAGACATGCCTTTATTGTGTGTACAGTGCATGGATATGCACTAAAAGATAATTGTAGACACACTTAAAATGTTTTTTTTACATTTGTATACATGTGTGCACTTGCTTACATACACACACACACACACACACCACACCACACCACACCACACCACACCACACCACACCACACATTCACACACACACACATGCATGCAGAATATTGATTGAAAGACAATGGATGATACACACCAATACACACTCGCATTTAGACTGACATATGCAGACTTAGTGACACACACACTCACAGAAACATAATAAACACCTTTGAAATATATGATAGTTTATTCCCTTCCCAATGCTCACCCCACCATACTGTTCTCCCCCCCCCCCCAAAAAAGACTAGACATTATTCACAGTTCTTATGTGTAGGGTGTCTGTCTATTAAGTGTACAGCATGCTTCCTTTTGCAGAGTTTTGAAAACAAATATTTTGATGTATAAAACCATTACCATTGTTATTTCTGTTGTTAAACATTTCAATGACATGACTTTAAAATATTTCAGACAGCTTCAGAGACTGGCTCAGTGGTGGGAGGGGAGGAGACGCCTAAAGGCCTGCGATCTCGTACATCCTCTGTCAGTTCTCTCACCAGTGAATCATACTTTCCCAACTTCAGTTTTGCCCCTCATTATCTGCCCTCTGATGTGGAGAGCGAAATGGAGGAGAGTCCCACGGACCTGAGCGGAATCAACAAGGAAGATCTCTACACCTACGCTATGAAGTTTCAACGCAGGGCTATCAAGTACAAGTCCAAGCATTTGAATGTAAGTGGACTGTTTTTGTTGTTGTTGTTGTTTTTTGTATGTTATTACTAGAGTTTTACTACTTTTAGCATCCATGCCATTATAACCATAATTGTGCATGGTTTGATAATGGTGTAGATTATGACACACGTTCAAGCTTATGAAGTAATGATCACTTAGCTATTTATTGTTTGGGTTTTAGTTGATTTATTAGTTTATTGACAAGAATATTGAAACAAGTTTCTTCAAACAAATTTTAACCCCTTATATTTTAATCTACCATGCTGGAAAGATCTTGATTTTCTGTTCTGCACTTTCTTATGAATCTTTGGCTCTGCTTCATGAATTTGTTTATTGATGAGTTTATTCATTTTTGTTGCTAGTTGGTGACTCATTACAAAGAGATGCTTGCGGAACGGGAGAAACTGAAGTCAACACTGACCAAGTCTCAGGACAAAGCATTCCAGCGCATGTCGGAACTGCGAGATCAAATTCAGCTGGACCAGCTGGCTAAGAAAGATCTGGAAGAACACTACCAACTTATGCTTGAAGAGAAGGATGAGTTCACTAAAGTTTTGCAGATGCAGGTAAACACATTGCTGGTCAAAATGTGTTTTATGGTGGAAATGGTTTCTGGTGACTGTCATTCTTTGATTTTGTAGGTGTAACTGTCAGCGAGAGAGGTACTTTGAATTGATGAATTGCAGTCCATCCTTAGATCACATTTGACAGGTTTCATACAAGCATCAGCCATTTATTTTCAGTCTTTTACTGTAGTTGACAAAGTTACCAAGTCCTGACTTTCTCTACTTTTTTTTCTCAATCGCATTTTTACCTGGCATTGCTTCCACGCAGAACATCCTGCTTCTCCCATACAGATAATCCATCAAATAGTGGAAGCCAAAAGACCACACACGGAAGAAGAGCTTATATCATACAGGCTTACATCTCTGCTATTCATTAATGTGTAATCTTATTCGACATACACAGCACACCACCTGCTTCTTGTTCCACTGACAACAGTGACTGCTTAGCGTTGGATCCTGGTTGATAGTGGTCCCTGCTCTACTTATAATTGAAACCTTAAGATGAACTAACAGCAGACATGGAAATAGATTGGAAACAAAAAATAGAGTTATCTTGTGAGTGGGACATGAAGGGCCATTCAACATTGAGGGGTTTTGTTCTTTAATGTTAATAACATTAAATAAAAAGTTTCAGCAAGTCTGGCAGAGATGTATCTATGGGTTGGACAACATTTAACTTTGTGGTCCCAGTCTTCCTTTGCACATAATGCTGTTATTCAGATTTGTCCACACACGTACCTCACTTAAGATTTGCATATCGAAGCATATTTGACAGTTGTTCTGTATTGCTGGTCAAAACGAGGTTTTTGCAATGTTGTAGTTGTAACCAAAACGTAATGTGTTAACCATTACTGTTTGAACAGGTGAAATTGCTGAAAGAAGGCAAGGACATCCCAGCAGAGCTAGCAGAGAAAATCCAGGTCAGCAAAGCCAAAGCAGAAGCTGCAGTGCCGAAACCTGCAGACCAGTCAGCTGCATCTGACGGAGGGGCCACCAGTCAGTCAGACCTGCTGAAAAAAAAGGTGTGTGGAGAATCAGTACTTTGTTTGGGAGCCCTGTTATGAATTCTGGAGCTTTTTATTCTATCTTTTCAAATGAGAAATCATCATGTGATTGTGTGACAGGGGGATTTTTGTCCTGTATGGAGAAAATGAAGATACAAAACAAGAGAACAATTCTGTGTGTGGAGGAGATAATTAACTCTTCTATCTTTGTTTTTGGTCTTGGAAAAGTGTGACTGACTTTTATCTGTTTCATTTCTCTGAAAAGGGGATGAGGTTATGTATCATAATCGAATAATGTTTTTGAAACTTTTGAAATTGAACATGTTTATGTTTGTCCAGGTGAAGCGACAAGAAGACCTGTTACAAAAATGTAAGGAATCAATACGAAATTACAAAGAAAAGACCCTTCAGCTGGCTGCAGAGAAAAAGGATCTGCTAGCTAAACTGGACGGAAAGGTATGTGGGACAGAGCATATACATGTATGAATGAAATTTACAGAGTGATCACGTACACCCAAACCATGTTGGTTTTATTTATGTTTTAGTGTGGTGTATGCAGGATGTATACAGTAAGTGTCATGTATACAAGATTTTAGTCATTATATAAGCTGTGTTCAGGAAATCATGAGATGCACACTGTTTTCTTATGTTGTATTCCTGTTAAATATATCAGTTTATGGCTTGTAACCTGTCGACAATATTTTGTCACTGTGTTCCTCTCACAGAATGGTCCACATCTAAGTCTCAGTCAACACCGTCAGCTGGATAAGCATTGACAGAAAGTAATCACTGAGTAACATTGAAATTTTGATAGATATGATTATAAACTTTGTCTTGATATTAAGAAAAGAGAAATGCTGATTGATGGGTGGCTGCCTCAGGTGGAGTCCTTGACTTTATAGTGCACAACTTGTGGTTCAACAAAAACTCATTTCTGGCTGTTTGCAATTAAACATCATTTGGAATGATTCATGCAGTTATTACTTTTTGTTAATCCTTGACTTTATAGTGCACAGCTTATGGTTCAACAAAAACTCATTTCTTGCTGTGAGCAAATAAACATTATTTGGAATGATATATGCAGTTATTACTTTTTGTTTTTACAGTAATTGTATTGATGTTTGAATAGATCAAAATGATTTTCATGTATTGAAAAAAAAAATCCATGTTAATACTGCAATGATTTGGACATTGGCTACATTATTGTCATAAGTATGTATGGTTATATAGTAGTCAAGTCATTTGTTGCTGTGGTTGAAATAACAGCAGTCTTGTTGATGCATTCAGGGCGGCAGTGGAGATGGGAGTGGAGCAAACCAGTCTGAGCTGACCAGACTGCAGGGCCAGATCAAGGAGGCCAGAGCTGTCATTCAACAGCTTGAGACCGACAGAGAGATGGCCATCGCCCAGGTCAAACAACAGGTAAATGTTAGTATGGATGCATGTGTGAATACTGGTTCTTTGAACGTTGTTAAGGTGGTAGCTGCTTATTTACTCATTCATTGTGATGTCTGATTGTCTTATTTATTTATCTATTTATTTATTTATTGTTGTCTTATTTGTTTATCTATTTATTTATTTATTCATTTATTTATTATTATTATTACTACTACTACCCCTTTTTTATATATTATAATTATTATTAATTTATTTATTTACTTATTTATGTGCGCTTATCTATTATTTATTCACCTTTTTTTTTTCTCAAGGCCTGACTAAGCGCGTTGGGTTACGCTGCTGGTCAGGCATCTGCTTGGCAGATGTGGTGTAGCGTATATGGATTTGTCCGAACGCAGTGACGCCTCCTTGAGCTACTGAAACTGAAACTGAAACTGTGGTGTCTGACTTCAAGCCCCTTTAGTCCTGGTTGCTTCAAACTTCAAGCATTGGTGTTCTGCCAGAGCACGCGCAAGCATTGATGAGTAGCATCACTGAAATGTTTATGACTGTTTCTGTGAATATTTTCATGAAATATCACAGGTTCACTATTAGTAAGTTAAAGTTTGTCTGTGCAGAAAAAAAAAAGTTTGTTTCATCATGATGATACAGTGACCAGTTGTTCAACAAATGAAAATTTAAACAATTGTCAATACCAGTCAGCATGTAAAACACACATACAGGAGAGGGAGAGACACACAGAAAAAAAACATATGAAAATATTTGGAGTAATGTGTGTATAGGGAGGTGCGCACACTGACCTCAATTGATTTAGACTTATTTAAAGCTGACCTGCTGACTAATATCCCTTTTGAGCTGACTGCTGACCAGCTATCCACTGTCCTACGCGCTGCACTCGACAGGCATGCTCCGTCGACTCGGCGCCTGATCTCCAATCGTCCCCCGTCGCCTTGGTACAACACCGTGGGACCAGAGCTGTTGGAGGCCAAGCGGGAGAGAAGGAGAGCTGAGAGGCACTGGCGTGCAACTAGTTTGACCATCAGTAGGGACATTTTTCAGACAGCCAGGAATAATGTCACAAACATTGTTGACAGGGCAAAGTCAAAGTTCTACTCTTCTAAAATACTTGCATGCACCACAGCCAAACAGCTTTTCAACGCTACGAACAATCTACTAGGTAAAATGAAAAACACTCCTCTCCCTACAACATTTTCGGTGCAGGAACTCTCTCAAAAGTTTTCTGACTTCTTCACCGGCAAAATATCATGCATTCGTGAGAAGCTTGACGCTGTTGTGTCTCCTTCTTCACCCGTTCAAGAACGCGTGTACAGTGGTCCTGTTTTACATTGTTTCCAACCGGTTACTGAAGATTTTGTGAAGAAAGTGTGTCTGAGCGCTTGTCCGAAATCCTGTGAGCTTGACCCTGTCCCGTCGTCTTTGTTGGTTGAATGTATTGATGTTCTACTGCCACATATTACTCATGTCATCAATTCTTCCTTACTGTCTGGTTGTTTCCCTGAAAGCTTCAAATCTGCTGTTTACGTCCACTCATCAAGAAACCATCTTTGGATCATAATTGTTTGAAAAATTATCGACCTGTCTCTAATCTGTCATTTTTATCAAAACTGCTAGAAAAGATCATATTGTCTCAGCTCTTAGCTCATCTGGAGCAGAATGGTTTACTTAATTCCCACCAGTCAGCTTATAGACATGGTCATAGTTGCGAAACAGCCCTTCTTAGAATAGTGAATGATTTGCTTTCGGGATTTGATGAGGATAAGATATCTGTTCTCGCTCTCTTAGATTTGTCAGCAGCTTTTGACACTATCGACCACTCTATCCTCTTGAACAGACTTAAAATTTCCTTTGGTATTCGTGACACTGCACTAGCATGGATCACATCTTACCTGTCAGATCGTACACAGAAAGTGTGTGTAAATGGTACATACTCTAGAGTATCTGCCTTGAAATATGGTGTCCCACAAGGGTCCATCCTAGGTCCTGTTCTTTTCGTGCTGTATGCGGCTCCTGTGTCGGATGTCATCAGTCATCATGCGATGTCGCATGAGAGCTTTGCTGATGACACACAACTTTATCAGTCGGCTTCCATAGCTGAATTTGATGCACTGGTGACTCAAACACAGGAGTGCATTGCTGGCCTAAAGGACTGGATGACTCTCAACAACCTGCAATTAAATGATGATAAGACTGAATTTATGATAACCTGTACAAAGAAGTTTCGTCAGCATCCTTCCTTTCCTGACTCTGTTCTGATCAATAGCACACCTGTTTCACTTTCTCCCTCTGTTCGCAGTCTTGGTGTAATCCTGGACCAGTCTCTTTCCTTCCAACAGCACATTTCGAATATCTGTAAAGTTGCCTATTTGGAACTGCGTAGAATCAGCTCTATCCGCCACTATCTCTCAACCGATGCAACCAAGACACTTGTATGCTCTCTGGTTCTCTCAAGATTGAATTACTGCAACTCTCTTTTGGCCGGCCTTCCCAAATACCTGTTAGACAGACTCCAACGAATTCAGAATAACGCTGCCAGACTCATTTGCAGAGCTTCTAAATTTGACCATGTTTCTCCTCTCCTTCAGTCTCTCCACTGGTTGCCTGTTTCTGATCGAATAGACTATAAGCTATCCACTCTGACCTTTTCTGCAGTCAACGGATCTGGCCCCATGTGTCTTTCTGAACTGATCCATATCTATACCCCGTCTCGCCAGCTCCGTTCTTCCTCTGATACTCGACTTCTCAGGATACCTCACGTCAGAAGTAAGACCTATGGACACAGATCGTTTTCTTTTCAATCGCCAAAGACGTGGAACAAGCTCCCTGATAACCTCCGTCATTCTGATTCCCTTGCATCTTTTAAATCTCGTCTCAAAACTCACCTTTTCCCTCAGCAATAAATTCAATTGTGGCAGGTCCACTTCCTTTTCGTTAGGTGTGCTTGACTATGTGTGTATATATATGTATGTGTACATAATTACATGCATGTATATGAATGTGTATTGTGTGTGTGTGTGTTTATGTAAGTTTGTGCCTGCCTATGTGTGCGTATGTGTTAGGGTAGCTGTTAGATACACATGTATGTTAAAATGTATGTATGCAGTGTGTGTGTGTGCGTGTGTGCGTGTGTGCGTGCGTGCGTGCGTGTGTGCGTGTGTGTGTGTGTGTGTGTGTGGTCACATTTTGGTGTGTGTATGTAACATAGATATAATGTTTTATGTTATCAAAAGCGTTTTTGTAAAGCACCTAGAGCAGATTTCTGGATAGTGTGCTATATAAGTATCCATTATTATTATTATTATTATTATTAATGTTGGACCTTATTTACTGGTCAGAACAACAACTTGGTATTTGAAGACAAGACAACATCACTTATGACTTAGTGAAACATTTTTTTTATGTCTTTAGTCACTGGGAATGTTGGTGTTTTTTGATTTTTTACATTTATTATCAGTTGTTTCTATGTAAATACATCATTTATGACTGAGTTTATGAAACTTTTTTTTTTTTTTAATTACACATACTTAACCGTGACCCACTAGTGCAGACTCCGGTAGGGGTCTGACATTCCTGTCCTGTGCAAACTACTATCCGCCTATGCAGAGAAAACGAAAGTAGCTACGGCCAATAACCTCCCGGAAGTAGGTAACCTCCCCTTTGCCCCCCTGACTAGCACCCTCTTTTTCCGGCAGCCATTATGACCCCTGTTCCTGTGCTCTTCATATGGCTAAGTTTTTTTCGTATTTTCTGTCTGTTGATTCTCTGACGTTCTTGTTTTTTGTCAAATTATGTCTCCAACCAGGTCACATAACTGTATGATTCGATTGGGAGATCGTGCTAAAATTAAGGCGCGATCGCAATCAACCTTTTTTTAAACGTCTGTAGTCACTGAGAACATTGATATTTTTGATTATTTTGCGTTTATTATCAGTTGTTTCTTATGTTGGCTTTACGACTTCCTTTAGATACAAAGTCAATTAGATATTGTTTTGCAATTGTAAAAAAAAAATTGAAGAAAACCAGTGAGCTCATCATTTCAGTCATAAGAAAACCAGCGAGTACATCATCTTAGTCTAAAAGAGAACTGGTGAGTTCATCATCTTAGAAGTCATCGTCCTCTTCAGTGTTCTTTGGCTGCAACTGGGCTTTTTTTGTTGTTTTTGCACCACCGTGTGGGCAGCCATACCCTGTTTTCAACAGTATCATCTTAATGTGAAGAAAAAAACACTGTGCACTGGTGTACAGGTGCACGAAGAACTGGAGGTGAAGGACTCCCAGCTGTCCCAGGCCAGACAGCGTGCTGACAGTGTGCATCAGGAAAACACACAGCTCCAGGAGAAACTGAACACTATGCAGCAGGAGATTGACAGTTTGAAGAAAACCAGTGAGTTCATTATTTTAGTTTGAAGAAAGCCAGCAAGTTCATTATTTTAGTTTGAAGAAAACCCAGTGAGTTCATGTTATTTTAATTTTATTATTATAATTTTTCATTAAAAAAAAAATTATTAATTTTTTTATATCTTATTTACTTATATCATTATTATCCTTATTATTATTATTTATTATATTTTAAAAGATTTATCATTTATTTTATTTATTCTTTTTACTATGATTATATTGAACAATATTTTTTATTTCACTTGTTCATATGTCCCTAACAGTCTCCCCCACCCCCTTTCCTCACTACTGCCCTCTCACCCCCCACCCACCTTTTTCCTCTTTCCCCTCCCCCTTCCTGTTCAGAGCCCTTTCTTTCCTTCACACACACACACACACTCACAGTTCTACTCACCCTTCTTGTTTTTTGTGTCCTTTCCTGTGACTTCTCATCACTTTCCTTTCCTGAACTTTACTCTCTCCCTCTCTGTCTGTATCTTTCTGTCTGTCACTCACTCATTTCATTTTCCTGAAGAAGAGCCTGTGGCTCAATACGCCACCTCTTTTATCCCATGTAAGTCGACTTTTACCAAGATTCTTTTAGTCTACCTCTTACAGTGAGTTCAACATTTTAGTTTGAAGAAAACCAGTGATTTCATCATTTTAGTCTGAAAAGAACTGGTGAGTTCATCACCTTAGTCTGAAGAGAACCAGAAGTCAGTCTGAAGAAAACCCATGTGTTTATGATATGTGCTGGGAAGTAAATTTAACCTTTTTGCTGCTGTTAGCTGTTCTGGAATGTTGCACAAAAAATTTGAGTATTAGTGTATTGTTATTGTGATAGAAATGGTTGGTTACAACCAGAAGAAGATTAGAATAAGAAAATGTTAGAGGCTTACAAAGCAGGGAGAAAGAAATCCAAAGTATGTGTTACATTTCAGCAGGATATGACAGTGTTGTAAACACAAATACACAAACATGACGGTGTTGTAAACATTTGAGCACACCTTCACGAATAAAGTACTTTCAGTGTTCTGCTTTGGTCCAAATATCTGACAGTCATGTCCGACAATGACTATCAGAACAGCAGAGAAGGCAACTGCTGTCCAAACCTTCTTGGCTTGAATTGGATTTTAGTGGAGTGTCCCGCCCAAGTTTCATTCCCACTCTCTCGGCCAAGGGAGTTTTAGGACAGTCAGCTTCCAAGCATACATAAATTTGTATACATAATTTTGCTTGGTGAGAATGATGCTGGTTTCAGAATGATTGCTGATGTTAAGTTTGACAGTATCCCCATCTGTTGCAGACCAAGAGCAGCTGGAGAAAGCCCGTGAGATCATCAAGCGTCTGAAGGAGGAGAAGAAGAAAACCACAGAGGACATGGAAGAAAAAATGAAGCAGACGGAACAGGCCATGGAAGAGGAAAAAGAGAAACTGGTGCAGGAGTTGTCACGCGGAAAGGCTGCTGCAGTTGCCCTTTTGCAGGCATGTGGCTGTAGTCTTCATGAAGTCATTTGTGTGGCATGTGGCAGTAGTCTCAAAGCCTGACTGAGCGTTATGGGTTACACTGCTGGTCAGGCATCTGCTTTGCAGATATGGTGTAGCGTACATGGATTTGTCCAAACGCTGTTACGCCTCCTTGATTAACGAAACTAAACTAAGATATGCTGTCTGTCTTTATGAAGTTATTTGTGTTGTTTAGCATTCTTGATTTGTTCTTTATTTGTGATACAGTATAATGCCATTCTTCAGTGTTACTTCTGTTCATTCATTTTCTGTGTGCTTGACCTGTCAGGGGAGTTGCGCACTCAGTGTAGCAAGAGATTACTGTTGTCAGCTGCTGGCACAGTAGGTGATGTCCTGTATGTGGAATCAGAACAGGAACCACTGAACACACCAAGCTGACTCAGCAGCAGTACAAAGTTTGCTCAAGTATATGGCCGCATGGCATCCTAACATTGATAGATTCCTGTCAGCCAGCCAGAAGTTAGGTTGTCCTGTCTCTTACTGTCCAAATGACAAAAGTCCCCCGGACACTGTCAATTCACCATGAAGTTAACGTATAGAGGAGACTGATAGCTTATCACATTATACATTTTCAAATCTGTTTAGATTCAACTTGAACAGGAACCCTGCAGTCAGGGAATGACAGGTCACATAATTTCATGGAATTTCACGTCTCTGGAGTTGGCCCACTGGGGACCAGAAAAATGGGAATGGTGTGTCTAATTTTTGTCGTTCTTTTCTTATTGATTACCTTTGTTTATCTTTATTTGATGACTATGGATGAAACGGATTCAGGAGAAGGATGGTTATCACATTTTGGACAAACTAGTCTAGTTATCACATTTTGGACAAAGTTACTGTGACATTAGTAGCATGCTGATATACAGGCAAATAATCACTTGAAATAAAGATTGAAACCATTTTAACGTAATATAATATTGATTTTATGTATTTAGGAACAGTCAGAAAAGGAGATAGACGAGAAGCTGAAAGCAGCCCTTGAAGAACGGGACATATACTGGCAGGAGAAGATGGCTGAGCAGGAGAGATCTCATGCAGAAGTGATTGACAGCAAGGTATGTGTGCCTCTGTTCTGATTTGGTCCAGCCATGCATTTCATTGTTTTGTGAAAATGTTGTATTCTAGAGTTCAAGAGCATGAATACAATCACTTTTTGTGCATAAGTGAAAGCTGGTTGCAGTTGGATGCTTTGGTGCAAATTTGTGATCCCCATTGAAACATAAGTGTGATCAGCAAATGATTGATTGTTTAAAGGAGTGCAAAGTCAGTGAAGACTGCTCTTGCTATTCCTCAGCTAAAGATAAAACAAAATCAAAAACAAAACAGGACTGGTTTCTTGATGTGTTTATGATGACCACACTGATACAACTGCCTTTATCCATTGCACTGTAGGAAGACCAACTATGCAATCCAGATGTTTTCCTCAGCATAATTTTGTAGCATCCTAAGAATATTTATGACACGCATCTTCTTCCCACAGACCAGAAGTAATTTGCAATTTGTTCTGGTCTGCAATCATATTGAACTCCTTTAAATTTTTATTTTATGTTCTGTCCATTTTGCTGCAGGAAAGAGAGCATGAGATAGCCCTTCGGACATCACAGGAAGATGTACAGCAGAAAATGAAAGAGAAGGAGGAAGAGGTGCGTCTGGCTATAGAGGAAAGGGAGCTGCAGAAAATGGCCGCTGTGTCAGGGCTTGACCAGCAGAAGGATGATCTTCTGCAACAGATTGAGATGCTGAACTCTGTAAGTATCGCTAGAAAGTACTCTGATGATTAGCTCATAAAGCAAAGAGGTAAAATAATGTTCTCATATATTGAGAGGTTTGTTTATTAGTTTTGGATGTTAGATTAAATCTTACTGGATATTTTCAATAGGATTGATTATAAATTTGAATTTTGAATAGCTGTCAGGATGCACATTGCTTAGATACATGAACGCACACATGCACTCATTTGACTTGGTCATTTAGTCTTGAATATTTGTCATAGTATATGCAGATGAAACTAAGCAAACATACAGTGCCTCAGTGTGTTAAATTCATTTATAATGTTAGCTCTCTCTCCACAAGTTTGTTGGTTTTGAAGGCAGTGTCTGTGTCAGGGGATTCATCAAGGGTATTATATTACATGGTAAACATAACACATTTCATTTTCTATATTTTCAGCACACAGAGGTAATGTATGGATTGTGCATTAGACAGCTGTCAAACACCATAAAAAAGCAACCTAGTAGAAGGAAAGAATTACTATGAGAACATTGGTTTATATGGTATCCATGTGTTCTGAAAATCAACATATCTTAAGTTTATACAAGCTATGTATTCTGTTTTGTACCTATGTTTGAAGTGTATGAAGAAATTCGCTCAAAAGAGAATCAGTTTTGTTTATTTTACATTTACATTAATACTATTTTGCCAACAATAGTATAAAGTAAAAAGTAGCATCAGTATGTCTATGTCGATCAACTCCCAAGGATGATAAAGTTTTTTGTCAACTGCATATGATAAGCATTCATACATCTTTTCACCACTATGACAAAGTGCTGCCAGAATTTCTGGGCAATTCCAAAATGTGATCAATGCTGTCTTTGCAGAATGGCCAGAGTTACAGTTGTCATTATCTAATAATTCCATTTGTTTCAAAATCATATTTGTCCCTATACACCTGTGGATAATTCTCATTTGGAACCATTTTATTTTTACATCAGAAAGTTCATGTAAATATAGAAAGCAGTTTTTCCAGTTGTTTTCAAAATCAAGTTTTTTCATCTAGTTTTGCACATCGTTTCATTGCAGTATTCTTGGTGAGGGAGTCCTTATACATTCAGGATCCTTTGACAAGAGACATTAAAGTTTCAAAGCAAAGTGACATAGTTATGTATTTGTTATTATTCATTTATCTTAGCCTTATATATTCTGATATGGTAGATTTGTAACATCAAAAGATAACAAAATTGATATCTAAATGATACATAATGGTCAGTGTTTAACCCTTCGTTGTTAGATGATTGGCAGCTTTCTCCCAGATTTTACATTCATATATTTTTACACTTAAGTATGTGGAATGTTTCTCTTGTTCAGGAGAAGATCGAACTAGGCAATGAGCTGACCAAGTCCAAAGAGGATGCAGCCTCCATGGAGAAGTCTCTGAAACAGGAAATTGAAGATCTGAAAACATCATGCAGCTCAACAGTAGAACAACTTCAGGCAGCTCATGCATCAGCAATGGAAGAAAAAATCAGAGAAGCAGATCGCGCTTCGCAGGAAAAATTGGAGTCAATGATGCAGAGTCATTCTGAACAGCTGGAGCAACTGCGCTCGCAGAACGAAGAATCTTCACAGAAATCTAATTCAGAATTGGAAAGCTATTACCAGGCCAAGATCGACTCTGTTCAGGGCAACATGGAACAGCTGCTGTCGGAAAAGAAAACCCAGATAGAGAATCTAGAATCACTCGTTGATGATCTCAAAGCAAACGTCAATAGCATTAGTGACACTTTAACCACTAAAGAGAAGGAACTGTCTGAGAAGAAAACCCAGATGGAGAGTCTAGAATCATTTGTTGATGATCTCAAAGCAAATGTCGGCAGCATCACTGACACATTAACCTCTAAAGAGAAGGAGCTGTCTGAGAAAGAAAACCAAGTATCAACTCTGCAAACTGAGTTGGAGGGTCAGCAGGAGAGCCAGGACAAGCTGAGGAAGGAGGTGGACAATCTGCAGACAGAGCTTCACGACACCAGGGAGAGACTGGAGAGCCAGGTCAGCCACCTGTCAACTCAGCTGGAGACCCTGGAACCCGCCCTGAAACATGCTGATGAGGAAGCCCAGAGGCTGAAGGGAGAGCTGACCATCATTGGGGAGGAAAACGACCGCCTGAAAGCCCAGCTTTCCAGCAGTCAGGGAGAGATGGGGACTCGGCTGCAGGAAGCAGAAGCTCAACAAAGTGAGCTCAGTCGACAGATCGACACACTGGAGAGTCAGAAGAACGAGGTGACGAACCAGCTGAACACTGCACAAAGCCAGATCCTGACCCTGCAGCAGCAGATTGAAGCTGAAAGTGAAGGAAGGGCCCACCTGGAGCAAGAGCTGCGCACCAGGGAGGAAACACTGGTGACACTGCGAGAACAGATGGCCGCTCTGGAGGAGGAAAAAGTGAAGGCAGAGGAGGAGTGGAAGCAGAAGGAAAGCAACAGAGACCAAAGCCTCTCACAGATCGAAGAGACCAAAAACACAAGGATTACAGAACTGGAGCAGCAGCTGCAGACCATGGAAAAACACAAGGAGTCCTGGACATCAGAAAAGAATGAACTGGAACTGAAATTCAGTGAAAAAGAAATTCGAGTCCAGGAGCTTCAAGACGGCATTGCACGACTGGAGGCGTGTCAGCATTCTGTTGAATCGGAAAAGGCTGATTTGGAGTCCAGGCTGGGAGAGTTGGAAGTGATTGTGTCCGAGTTAAAAACGGCAAAACAGAACTTGAGTCAGCGTTTGGAAGAGAGCCAAGCTGTGATGGCCTCCCAGGTGGCAGAAGAAAAGGAAGTTATGAATGCCCAAGTCGAGCAGCTTACACAACAGGTACAACCCCCACCCCCCAAAAAAAACAACAACAACAAAAACCAATCTTTTTTCTTTTGCGTATCAATATAAAATTTTAGGGACATAATGCTCTGATAACCAAGAAAATCGCATGGCAACATTCTTGTGCTTGACGTGTGTGTGTGCTCATGTTTGCATGTGTGCTTCTTACTTTGTGTATTGATATGTTAAAGTGTTGTGTATTGATATGTTAAAATGTGTAAATGTGTTCTTACACCTAGAAAATTCGAGTAAGCCACTCCCTATGAGGCACGAAGTGATTGATGCAGTATTATGATGTACAGTGAGAAGTGACCATAACTTCGGCAAAATGAAATGAATTCTGAAACAATTAGAATTAACATGCATTTATATGGAAAACTTACATGTTTATTATTCATGTTTAATCAAGTTAGGTATGTTAATGTTGTTTTCTTCTGTGTGTCACGTGTGTTTGTGTGTGTGTGTGTGCTAATTCTCTGATTTTGTTTTGCTGCAGCTGGTGCAATTTCTTTTTGTGAGATAGTAAAGTTATTCTTATGTTATTGTGTTTGTTGTCAGTAATGGCTTGAATCAGTAAATTTTATCAATGGATATTTATTATATGTTATAAGTTTGTCAGTGGAAGTTACTGAAATCTGCATAGTTTTTATCAGGCTTATTTATGATTTCGAAAATATTTAGTGATGAAGTCCTGAATCCTAGATATAAGTTGATTATAGATTATAAGTTAAGGTACAATTTATTAAATGTTGGAATTGTAACAGTTAATTAATCATTTGTATTTTAGATTGAGCAGGGATGAGGAAAGAAAACTGAAATGGTTACTGTTCGTAAAACAACTGCCTGTTAAAAACAGTTTGAGTTTCTTTTTTTTCTGTAACTGAAATGCAAGCTTTCTCATGACAATGGCAAACACGATGATACCAAGGTGGTGTGAGGACAAAATGAGTCACCAGCTAGCCTATGTCAGAGGAATACTGATAGCCAAAATTGAATAAATGGCGTAAATGATAAGGCAGACTCTTTCCTCACCCCTCTGTATACAATTTATTAGCGTTAAGCCTGCTACATGAATGTAATCTTGAGATCCTTTTCTCAGTTGTCAATGTTCTATTCTCTCTAAACATACTCATGTATACATGTATACTGACAAATACACATACACACAGAGAACAGTTTCAGAATTAAGAATTTACAGGGCAATCTTCAGCATCTAATGATCCGTTGCACAAATGTTTCAGTTGTCAGAAAAGGAAAAGTCCATTGCCTCCAAAGATGACGAAATCTTGGCCTTGCGCACTGCCATTGAGGATAACTCACGCTACATCACCGACCTGGAGACCAAACAAGAAGACAAGGAAAAAGAAGTGCAGGCCAGAACCACTGCTCTGACAGAAGCTGAGGCAAAGCTAGCTGAAAGCTTAGACAAGTTCAATCAGCTCAAATCTGAAGCAAAGACAAAAATTAGCAACTTGAAAGAAAAGTGTGAGCAGTTAGTGCAGCAGCATAGTGAAATGCTTGCTGAAAAGGAGAAGGTTATAGAAGAGATGTCCAAGGAGAAGGACTCCCTAGAAGCCAGCATCACCAAGCATCAAGAGGAGCAGAAGAGACTGGAGGTGAGCTTCAAGGAGCAGTTTGAAGAGCGACAGAACAAATTCAAAGAGAGAGTGTCAAAGCTCAAAGAGCGCTTTGAACAAGAATTACGTGAGAAAAATGCTGACTTTGAACAGAAGCTGCAGGAGCTGTCTGTGCAGAAGGAGGCTGGTACTGAAGATCTGACTCGAAGCTTAGAGCAGCTGAGACAAACCCAGCTGCAGGAGCAGGAGGAGAAACACAAGACAGTCTTGCAAGAGACGACAGCTGAATGGGAGAGCAAAATTGCTGAACTCCAGTCCCAGCTTCAGACCACCAAAGACGATCTGCAGCAACAGATTGTGGAAAAGGATTCTGAACTGAAAGAAAAAGAAACATCCCTCCAGGAAAAGGATACCGCTTTACAAGAAAAGGACAGTGTTCTCCAGGAGAAAGAGATAGCCCTTCAAGAATGCAAACAACAGTGCGGTCAGCTGAAAATGGAGCATGCATCTATGGAAGAAATGCTGAAAGCTGTCAATGAAACAGCATCGTCCAGAGCTGAAGAAATAGAGTCACTGAAGTCACACATGGATGAAATGCGGAAGGCTGAAGCTGAGAGGGAGAGGCAGTTAGAAACAGCCCAGAAAGACAGTGAGGCTCTCAGAGAGGGTCACCAGAAAGAGATGGAAGAGCTGCGACAGAGCCATGATGCCAAGCAGGCTGAGATGGAGAGCAATGACCGTGAGCTGCAGGTTCGCCTCAAAGAACTGAATGAGAAGGTCACCACCACTGAAGACAAACTACAAGAATGTATTCAGAGCTATGAAACACAGATTGAGGACTATCGACGGAGAGTGGAGCAGCTAGGTTCAGGGCAAGAGCAGGTGACTGTACTGCAGCAGCAGTTAAGTGAGATGAAAGCCAAGTTGGAGGAGTCCTCTACTGAGCGGAACACAGTCTTGCAGACTCAGGTAGTTTTGTTTGATTGGGCATTTCTAGTGAGAGAGAGGGAAAGAGTGTGTGTGTGAAAGAGAGATGCATGTTTGTATGAATTATTGAATGCCATATTTTTTAGTTTGTGGAAAGTGTGTATGTTTGTGTGTGTGTGTGTGTGTGTGCGCGCGCGCGTGTGTGAAATACGCATTTACATACCAAATATTTTTCAGCTCATAGTGCCCACTGGTATGTATATAAATTGAATGAAATCTTAAATTACAGTGCATTAAGAGACTTGCAGAGCACTTTCATTATTATTTTAGTAGAGATGAATAACCCTGAAAACTGACATATTGAACCCCCTTCCCCCCAAAAATATAATTTTGTAGCCCTTGAGATACACATAGTTGATGCTGATCTCTTGGTGTACTTTGGAACAGGCGGAGGAAATGAACCAGAAGCTGGCAGAGCAAGCCCAGGAGCACCAGACAGCCATGGCAGCGGCTGACCAAAGCTGGCAGGAGCAGACCTTGCAGCTGAAGCAGAAGTTCACAGCCAAGTTGAAGGAGATCCAGGAGCAGAGTGGCAAGGAACTGGGCAACATCCAGGAACTGCTACAGAAGGAGAAAGAGGAGAAGGAAGCGGTATCCAGTGAGCTGACCAGAGCCAACACCCGCCTACTCCAGCTGGAGGAGTCCAGTGGACTGAGTCACGACACCATCGTTGACCTGGAGCGAGCCAATGCTCAGTTCAAAGAAGACATTGCCAGCAGAGACCAGCAGATAGAAAAGCAGCAACAAGAGTGGGAAAGATTAAACGAAGAGTTACAGTCAAAATCCTGCTCAGTGGAAACGTTGATGGGCAGTTCTGAGGAATCCAACAAGACAATTGCAGAGCTGAAAAAGTGGGCGGATTCTCTATCTGAGAAAGTGGATGTGCTGGAGAAAGAGAAGGAGACGGTGACCAGCGAGAAGGACGCGGTGATCCACAGCCACCAGCAGGCCCTGACCCAGGTGGAGAGCCGCATTGCCCAGCAGCAGGCGGAGGTGGACCAGTGGCAGAAGAAGGCCATGGAGCTGGAGGAGCAGCTTGCCCAGGGACGTTCATCCCTCAGCCAGCTGCAGACGTCCCATCAGGAGCAGCTGGACCAGCTCAAGCACACTTTGGACGCTGTGGAGGTGGAAAAGAAAGAGCTGGCCCTCACCGTCCAAAGTTTGCGCGATTCGCGACAGGAACTGGAAGTCAAGTTGAAATCAACAGAAGATGAATGCTCAGATCTGAAATCCAAGGTGACAACTTCCCAGAATGACTCAGACCAACGTGTGCAGCAAATCACTTCTGAAAAAGATTTACAGAAGGAGGAGTATGAAGCACGCATTAAGAAGATGGAGGCTGAGCACAGTCATGAACTTCAAAAGCTGACCTCAAAGTTTGAGAACGACAAAACAAGCGTGTCTGATTACAGAAAGCGAGCGGAAGCATACATATCACAGGTGAAAAAGCAGCTGACAGGTGAGAAAGAGACTGCTGTTAATGAGCTTCTGGTCAAGTTGAATGTTTCTCAAGAAGAAGTTGAATCTCTCAAGCAACAGTTGAGTGATGTGAAAAGTGACAAGGACAAAGTGACTACAGACTTTGAAACCAGATTACAAGAACAGTCTTCTGAACACGCTCAGGAAAACGAGAGGAACCAAACTGTGATAGCTGACCAAAGCCAACAATTAGCGTCCCTAGAGTCAAAGAAATGTGAACTGTGTGCCCAGGTGGAGACATTAGAATCGACAGTGTCTTCCCTTCAAGACAAACTGAAAGAGTTAGAACTTTCCCATCAGGTATCGGCTGGTGAGAGTATGAGACTTTTGGAAGAAGCGCGTGCTCAGAGGGACGCTCTGCAGAAAGAGTTTATGTCGATGAAGAGTGACAAAGACCATGAACTGACATCTCTGGAGCAGCAGAGGGAGGTGAGCTTGGAAAAGTTGAAGGCAGACTATGAGGAGAAGCTGAGGGAGAAGGATGGGGAGCATGCCAACAAGATCAAACAGCTAGCCAAAGATTTGAACCGGCAGCTAATGGAAAAAGAGCGAGAGTTTGAAGAGGCACTGAATGAAGCCGGTGGTAAGCTGTTTGCTTTGTTTCTTCCTGTCATCTGTTTCTGCAGTTCTGTTTGCTTTGTTCTTCCTTGTGTTTCTGCAGTTCTGTATGCTTGGTTCTTCCTTGCCATCTGTTTCTGCAGTTCTGTTTGCTTTGTTCCTCCCTGTCATCTGTTTCTGCAGTTCTGTTTGCTTTGTTCCTCCCTGTCATCTGTTTCTGCAGTTCTGTTTGCTTTGTTCCTCCCTGTCATCTGTTTCTGCAGTTCTGTTTGCTTTGTTCTTCCCTGTCATCTTTTTTTTGTAGTTCTGTTTGCTTTGTTCTTCCCTGTCATCTTTTTTTTGTAGTTCTGTTTGCTTTGTTCTTCCCTGTCATCTGTTTCTGCAGTTCTGTTTGCTTTGTTCCTCCCTGTCATCTGTTTCTGCAGTTCTGTTTGCTTTGTTCCTGTCATCTGTTTGTGCTGTTCTGTTTGCTTTGTTCCTCCTTGTCATCTGTTTCTGTTCTGTAATCCGTTTCTGTGTTTGATTTGTTCCTTTCTGTCATCTGTTCCTGTTGTACCTGCAGTTTTGTTTGCTCTGTACTCCCTCAGTCCCTGTCATCTGTTTCTGCAGTTTTGTTGCTTTGTTTTCTACCTGTCATCTGTTTCTGCAGTTTTGTTGCTTTGTTTTCTACCTGTCATCTGTGCCTGCAGTTTGAGCTGTTCCTGCTGCGGTTGTGTCAGTTTTCACTAAGTTTTTGTCAGCTTTTTTTTTTCAGCTTGTTTCTCACATGTCTCAGTGTCTCTGTCTTTCTGTCTCGAAGTGTGTGTGTGTGTGTGTGTGTGTGTGTGTTTAATTTCAATGTTGGCATATTCTTGGCTGCTGCATGAATAAAACCATTGCACTTTCCACATCTATTCACTCTTTTATAATGATATGGAAAGCAGGATGAGAATACAGGTCCGGGTCAGTCATTTACTTTGGCAAACGGGGAAATACTTTATTGAACTAAATTTTGCAACCAGTTTTTATCAGACTTAGTATGTAATGATGGTCATACTCATAGTGATGGCATGCACTTTTTGAAATTGGAATTTGGAGGTCAGAGGTAAAATTCACAACGGGGCCTATTAAAGATATGAAAAGTTTGAACCTGTACAAGAGAGGTCAGGTCTTGCATACAAAATTTACATTCTTCATCAAACTATGTAGTTGTACAGTGTCTTCCCTTCAAGGTCCTGTTCTTTTCATGCTGTATGGGGCTCCTGTGTCGGATGTCATCAGTCATGTGATGTTGTATGAGAGCTTTGCTGATGACACACAACTTTATCAGTCGGCTTTCCATAGCTGAATTTGATGCACTGGTGAATCAAACACAGGAGTGCATTGCTGGCCTAAAGGACTGGATGACTCAACAAGCTGCAACTAAATGATGATAAGACTGAATTTATGATAACCTGCCCAAAGTTTCGTCAACATCCTTCCTTTCCTGACTGTTTTGATCAATAGCACACCTGTTTCACTTTCTCCTTCTGTTAGTAGTCTTGGTTTAATCCTAGACCAGTCTTTTTCCTTCCAACAGCACATTTCGAATATCTGTAAAGTTGCCTATTTGGAACTGTGAAGAATCAGCTCTATCCGCCACTATCTCTCAACTGATGCAACCAAGACACTTGTATGCTGTCTGGTTCTCTCAAGATTGAATTACTGCAACTCTCTTTTGGCCGGCCTTCCCAAATATCTATTAGACTCCAACGAATTCAGAATAACGCTGCCACACTCATTTGCAGAGATTATAAATTTGACCATGTTTCTTCTCTCCTTCAGTCTCTCCGCTGGTTGCTTGTTTCTGATTGAATAGACAATAAGCTATCCATAATCCACTCTGACCATTTCTGCAGTCAACAGATCTGGCTCCAAGTATCTTTCTGAACTCTTCCATATCTATACCCCGTTTCGCGAGCTCCGTTCTTCCTCTGATACTTGACTTCTCAGGATACCTCATGTCAGAAGTAAGACCTATGGACACAGATTGTTTTCTTTTCAATCGCCAAAGATGTGGAACAAGCTCCCTGATAACCTCTGTCATTCTATTACCTCGCATCTTTTAAATCTTGTCTCAAAACTCACCTTTTCCCTCAGCAATAAGTTCACTTGTGGCAAGTCCACTTCCTTTGCGTTAGCTGTGCTTGACAATGTGTGTATACATATGTATGTGTACATAACTACATGCATGTTTATGAATGTGTCTTGTGTGTGCGTGTGTTTATGTAAGTTTGTGCCTGCCTATGTGTGCGTATGTGTTAGGGTAGCTGTTAGATACACATGTATGTTAAATTACTTAAAATGTATGTATGCAGTGTGTGTGTGTGTGAGTGAGTGTGTGTGTGTGTATATGTGTGTAGTCACATTTTGGTGTGTGTATGTAACATTGATGTAATGTTTTATGTTAACAAAAGCGTTTTTGTAAGGTACCTAGAGCAGATTGCTGGATAGTGTGCTATATAAGTATCCATTATTATTATTATTATTATTACTATTACAGTTATTTGTCATGGTGGGAACAAAAACTGTATAAATTATATATATATATATATATATATATATATGTGTGTGTGTGTGTGTGTGTGTGTGTGTGTGTGTTATATATATATATATATGTATCTAACTCTAAGAGAAAGAGAGTGAGAGAGAGAAGAAAAATGTAGAAGTATGGTAGAGACTGGGATTTTGTCTGGTTTTTGATAAACTAAATGCATTGATTTGTTTTTTGGCAGAATATAAAATCCTTCCAAGTCTCTGGTTACGAATCAGAATCACAAAGATGACATAATTATACGATCTGGCAGTATGTGTGTAGTGACAAAGCATTCTGATTGTCACAAAGATTAACTGATAAGTCTCAGATCTTCTGCAAGAAAGTGATGGACTACAAAAATCACATATTTTGTTTGTGCAACACAGACTGAAGTCACTAAAACATTAGTAATGAAACAGCCTTCCAGATAAATTGATATGATTTAAAAGCATACAGACCAGATCAGAACAGACTGGTAAACAGCAGGGAAAACAAACTGATAAATCATAACTCAACTTTACCCAACAAATTTTATAAGTTTATAAGTTAAATCAGACTGTCAGTGGAACTAGATGATGATCAGCCTTGTAATAAATCATAACTCGGCTTTATCCAACAAACATTTCCAGTTAAATCAGACTGTCAGTGGAACCAGATAATGATGAGCCTTGTGATAAATCATAACTCAGCTTTATCCACCAAACGTCTCAAGTTTAATCAGTCTGTCAGTGAGATTGGATGTCTGCACCTTCTAAACTATCCATGGGACTGCCACAAGGGTCTCCGCTCTCTCCTGTCCTCTACAATGTCTACACGAAGGGCCTTGCAGACTTAAAGAACAATGGAATAGCTCAGGTGCTTACTCTTGCAGATGATGGCCTGGTCTTCAAAACTTGGAAAGATGCTCAGGAAAGAACTAAAGCCATCCAGAAACAACTAAACAATATTGCTCAATGGTGCAAAGACACAGGATCTTCCATCAATCCAGCAAAAGCCCAAACGTTGCTGTGAACCCGCAACAGCAGAACCGCGAGCAAATCGCCACCACCTGTGTCATTCGACAGGATTCAGATCGAGAAAACTGAATGCCTATGCTACCTAGGAATACAGTTCGACAGGATGCTGACCTTCAGAAAACATACGGAAAATACTGTTCTCAAATGCAAAAAGGTTCTTTCAGTCTTAAAAGCAATGGTACCCAAAGGTATTGAACAATGCCACCTCTTCCAGCTATACCAATCACTTGTCCTCAGTGTGATCGCCTATGGACTTGGGCTAACAATACCGTCTCAAAGCAACCTCCTAAAATTAGAAAGAGTTCAAAATGAAGCTATGAGGCTGATCCTTGGAACAACAAAAGACACGCCCACGGAAACCACGCAATACATGCTTGACCTTCCTTCAGTGCTGGCCAGAAACAAGTTAGAACAGGTTAACTCTATGGAGATGTAGTTAAATAGTGCATGTAGGTTTACTGTGATGGGCAAATATGGACATATTTGAAAAATTCAACACACTTTCACACAGAGACAAAGACATTCAAATTATATATCACTAGAAAGTTTACCATCTCTTCTTTTAACATTTCAGAACAGTTTTCTTTATTAAATGCTGCTAAATTTTTTGTTGTTGATATTTTAAATTATGTCACTAAATACTGAAAAACAAAAAAAATTAAAAAATAGGTATACTGTACTCGCCAGGCATGTCATATCCATCAGCTAATCCACAAGGCAGCATAAGATGATTGTCTCACACAGTAAGGTTCCCTGATTCTCATTAATCAGTTTGAAGTCAAATGCTGCACAACAAACTGTTCAAAAAAATAAAATAGAAGTTCACAACACTGGTTGGTTATGTAAAGATCGACCTCTCACCCAGTCCAGAAAAGTCTAGGAAAAAAAAAAGCCTTTCATGCAGTTAACGGTCAAGGGGAAATAACTCAGTTTTTCCTAGACTGATCCCTCAAGACAGCCTGATTTGTTTCCCTTTAATTGAACACTGCAGAGTATGAAAAAAATTGCGCAGTCTGACGAATCCTACACCACGGCACGTCATTCTGAGTTAAGACCTACTTCAGAGCATCAGAAACCCCTCAAAACCCACTGCATGATGCAGTCAAAGACCAAAAAGGCAGCCGTCCAGGACGAGGAAGATCATGGATGGGGCAAGCAGAAGACACAATCCAGCTAGTATGCTGACTACAAGACCTGAAAGAAACAAAAGAATGGGAGAAAAACCCCGAAAACCTCAATCATCTATTCAACACAGCCATTTCACCCACTCTAGGAAGACATTGTTGGGAATGGCCAGAGGACAAAACTGATGTGGAAGTGAAGCTACTCATAGAAGAAATTACTAGTAAAGAAGAGGACATCATATACACAGATGGCTCAGTCACCAAAGACCAATCTGGTTGGGGATTCACTGCGAAACAAAATGGAAAAACAATTAGGGAAGAAAATACTGGAATACTGCCTACAAAGTCACAACCTCCAACCTAACGATGGAAGTTGAAGCTGTGACACATGCCCTCCAGTGGCTATCATCTATCCATATGCCTGGAAACCAACATGCCATGATTCTTATGGACTCGGTGAACCTATATGGAAAATTGAAAATGGAATGGGAAGCCCAGAGTGGCATAAGGCAATGCACAACTTTCAGATTAAAAAACTTACATGGTCATACTGCCTGAGACATGCAGGTGTTAAGGGAAATGAGCGAGCTGACAGACTTGCTGGTAATGCAACAATGAGCGGCCTACATCTAGGAAAACCGGAAATCCTCAGAAAAGTCAAAGAATATAAAAAAGAACGGGTCCAAGGCCATTACACCATCGATCGCCTCAAAGAAATAGAGGGAGCGGCCTAAGTCTAGCATGAAAGGTAGGGCACGATGCTTTGCAAATCAAACAAATATCAGCATCATTTCCAAACCAACATTGCGCAAATTTCTTCAAAGTGGGCTTTTCCGAATACAATAGACTGAACAACACACTAGACGCCACGTTCTTGGCATCAGAGATTTTTTCCCACCCCTCTTGCGGCCAATCAGTGGCTGCCTCTGTGCGTGTGTGTTTGTGGGGGGGGGGGGGGGGGGGATATGGACGTATGTGTGTGCTTGTACAAGTAAGTGTGCCTCTGTGTGTGTCTGTGTGTGCTGTGGAAGCTGCAGTACATAGCCTAGAAATGAGTGTGTGGAGGAGAAGGGTAGATGGGGTGCAGGGTAATATGTGTGTGTGTGTTGGGGCTCATGTATGTTTCTGTGTATTTGATTGTGCTTTCATATCTGTGAAACTGCATGTTTGTTGCATATATGTTAAGCATGTGTGTGTGTATGTGTGAATGTGTGTCTGCATGTTTTACATTTATTAGCTTATTTATCATCATTGTTGTCTTTTTTATTTATTTATTTTATTTTATTTTATTTATTTATTTTATTTTATTTTTAATTTAGTAGTAGTTGTAGTAGTATTTTTGTTCGCTTATAGTTCACTTCATCAAGTTTTTGCGCCTTATAATGTGTTATATATTATTATTATTATTAGTTGTTGTTTTTTTTAATGTATTTATCTATTATTTATTTATTTACTTATTTCTTTTTATTTTTTAAAATATTTAAAAATTTTTATTTATTTATTAAAAAAATTGTGCAATTTGTGTTTTTTTTGTTATGTTATTGTTTTATTTTAATTTTATTTATTTTCATTTATTTTATTATTATTATTATTATTTTTTTATTTTTTTATATATTTTTCTCAAGGCCTGACTAAGCACGTTGGGTTACGCTGCTGGTCAGGCATCTGCTTGGCAGATGTGGTGTAGCGTATATGGATTTGTCCAAACACAGTGACGCCTCTTAGAGCTACTGATACTGATACTGTCAGTGGAACCAGATGATGATCACCCATTGGCTGCGTTACAGAGAAGAGCCGGCGTGGAGAGTCTGAACTGATGAAGGAGCAAGCTGAAGAAATCAAAGAGCTCCGAAAGGACCTGAAGGAGCAGGAACAGCAGAGGGAACAGCTGAGGCAAGAATATCAAGAGAAAATGGAGGTAAGCTTACAGAACATTCTTCTTTCTGCAGTGGGAGCTGGGCTGGTCTGTTTTATTTGAAAATGCTCATCTGTTTATGCATTGTGTGTGTGTGTGTGTGTGTGTGCGCGCACTCACGTGTCTAATGATACACATGCATGCTTGTACACATATATGTGCATACTTCTTCGTTTGTGGGCTGCAACTTCCCACGTTCACTCGTATAATGTTCATGAGTGGGCTTTTACGTATATGACCATTTTTACCCCGCCATGTAGGCAGCCATACTCCGTTTCAGGGGTATATGTGCATACAACATGCAGAGACGCAGACTCTCATACTTAAAGATGCACTCACACACACTCATGGTCACTTTCACTAATAAATTGATTCACTAATATAAAACTCAAGACTGCTCTTGTACACATGCTCATTCCCACATGTACACACATTCAAATATCCATGCATACAGATTCATCTGTACTCTTAACAGATACACAAATGCTCACACAATTTTGAAAACACTTGTTTACATAGTTTTCCCTCATCGAATACTTGTACATTTGCACATTTGTGATATTACATATATATATATATATATATATATATATATATATATATATATATATATATATATATATATACACATTTTATGTAATCAGGTGCAGACTCATATACTGAGTAATACCTTGAACCATCCTATGCATTTGGATACTGTGTGTGCTTTCCACCTTAGATCACAGTGATTTTTCCTCAGTTTCTTTTCTTCCTGTATCTCTTTTGATGGTGGATGATATGGACATAGCAGTAAACTTTCAGACCATCAACGTTTTCCTTTGTAAATGCATGCTGTTTTTCTTAATGGTTTACTGATTAATGTCATTTACATCTTGATTTTTTGAACATTTCATTTTGGTGAACAGACTCAAGCAAAGAATCTGACAGACCAGATCATGAGCTTGAGGGAGGAGCTGTCGACCGTGAATCAGAAGCATCAGGTGGAGTTGTGGGAGAAGGACCAGGAGAACAAGGTCAGCAAGCAAAGGACCCTACAGGCCAGAAACACCGCGCACCAAGAGGAGGTAGCGGCTCTCACAAAGGAGTGGAACCGTGAGCGCAAGGTAATCATGCATTAGAGCGCAATGGGAAGGAATATTTTGAAAGCTAAAGAGACAATCAAGACTTGTACATTGAATGAATAATTAATAAATGAATAAATGGGTAACATCATGAACAGGCATACATGTCTCTCTATTTTTAACAACATAACCAGGCATGTTTCTCTATTTGTTGATTGATGTTCACTGCCCATGCATTCTGTTGACACCATACATTGCTGAAAAAAAAAAGTAATAATAAAAGCTGTTTCACTTGACATTCTGATGGTTCATATAATGAATTTAGCTGTGCAGGTAACTTGGAAGTGATCTGTTACCGAACTAGTTTGAATTGACTAGGTACCAGATTGTGTGGGGATTTTTGAACAGTGGCAGAAAGTATGAAAGTTAACCAAGAAGAAAAAGAAAATATGCTAGCAGGAGGCAAGGTAGTCTTGCCACTTTGAAGAGACCAAAGAAGTTTTTATGAAATACTAATTGTCTGTCCATTTTGTCTGCTGTATCCGGAGGGAGATTCAGTTCCTGTAACAGAAACCACATGGCACATTTCCACATGTACAATACATTGCATATTTCTTTCACTCATAATTCTACCATGTAGAAATGTTTTTTTCCACAAAGAATTTTAAAATTTGACAAGGAAATACATGGTATTGTGGTTTGTTTATGTTTATGTGTGTGTGTGTGTGTGTGTGTGTGTGTGTGTGTGTGTGTGTGTGTGTGTGTGTGTGTGTGTGTGTGTGTGTGTGTGTTGAAATTGTTACAATAGGTCTGTTTTTGCTGAGGCTGTATTTTATCTTGTGGGCATTCCAGTTTGTGGTTGATGTACAGGAATCATCAGTGTTTCGTTTTATGTGTTTTAGAGATCACCTGCTGTGAATGAATTCCTTTCCCACTTTGTTGCTTATCAGTGTTGAGAGTCCTTTGATATGATGAATGCAATATTTTGTGATGCTTGAAGTCAGAATATAATTTGAGATCAGTTAGAATTAAGTTAACCTTGACTGACTGGAATTTTGTTGATAAATGTGCATTGTTTTTATTTATGTATTTATTTATTCATTCATTTATACTTGTTTATCTGTTTATGTATTTATCTTTTAGTTATCTATGACTTGTTTTGCAAAACAGATATGTTGAAAACATTAGGCATGAAATTTTGGAAGAAAAAAACAAAACGAAACAAAAACCAACCCAACAACTGTCAGTGCTAATAGTTTGAAACCTCATTTTTAGCGGGGTTATTATTATCTAATAAATGTACAAAAGTAATCCATGCGTGTATAGATAAAATACTGGCAGTTTTGCAGATCCATTTGTATATTTTTGCAAACCTAAAACCATTGTCAGATCTGAATGGCTATGAAGATACAGCATTCAGTTTGTGGAGACTAGTTTTGATTGGTTTACGTTTATCATTAATTAATTTCAGTTTTCTATTTATATATCCATGTTAACAAATGTTTTTAGCAATATTTGACAAATGCAATCCTTAAACAATGTAGGTCATTACAGCAATTTATTCCTTACATTTGAGAACTCTTTAATCTTGTGCTTGTGATCAAAATTTACATGATGCCATCAGATGTGTAGTGTGTTCAGTTGTGACCTTGCATTGTTTCCTGCCTGGACTATGTTGTGATTGGTTTTCATCTTTCTTGTCATAGTTTGATGTGCCTGTCACTGAGTCATTTGACCCCGCTGCTGGAGTGCAAGAGGTAGTGTCACATTTTCTGTTTTATTCATTTGTATTTTATGTCATTCTTGTTCTACATTGTACAGGGTAGTGGTTGGTGGTGGATGAAAATCTTCAGATTACAGAGCTGGGCAGGGAAGGGGGAAAACCGAACATAATCTGTGGTTGAACATGTTCGTTTATACATGTGTTTATACATATTTACATGCAGGCATAGATGAGTGTATTGAGACACAGAAAATCATATGCATGCTTGTACATATACATTGATTAGTATATATGGAAACAAAAGTGCACACCCATGCATCATTAATCACACATACATATAAGACTGGATTCACATGTTCTTATAGATATAGACATAAACAATTTCTGCATGAAAAAGCAAATTAGAGAAACGCACATGCAGCCATATTTCATTTATAAAACACATTTTTTTCTGTTTCTCACCATCTGTATATGTGCATTTAGACTCCGTACACTGCTTTCAGACTGTTCATGTGCATTCTTGGAAGAATGCTTCACATTTGTGTAAGAATGTTCAATGTGTGTTATGTTATTAAACTCAGAATCAGCATACTTTTATATTGTTATTCAAATGAAATTGTATCCTTTTCTGTGTATCATCTAACCTTTTTTTTTTCTCTCCATTTGACATGAATACATACTGATAGTCATGCATATTGATTGATACACATGAACATGCATTCCAAACATACACATGTACAGACAGAAATTAAATAACATACATATGGTAGGGATTACAGTAGTACAGTATGTTTCATGTATTGTAATTTTTCTGAGATAAATTCATTACTAGTATTCAAGCAAAAAAGTTAGGTTTTTTGGAAAAAAAAATCAGTTTAACTGCACAATATACAAGTTAATGATATCCTTTTAGGGTGTTTTAAACATTAATTCTTTATCATGATTATGCTGAAGTACTTTTTGAATTTTTTTTTCTTTTTATGGAACTCTCACAATAATTTTGTATACTTTTACTATTCAGTGTTTATTTATTTATTTTTTTTTAAGGAGATGTTTGATTCTCATATTGACAGTAAGTGCTTTGGAATGGAATGCTCAGACAGTATACAGTGACTGAATACTTAGAGTATGTTCACTGACATGACCTTAAATTGTGACTGGTTTGCCAGTACAACATTTGCCTTGTGGCTGGTAATAAGCAATGAAGTCCTCTTTTTTTATATTGTCAGAGTTGTTTGCGGTGGTGTTCATTATGCAGCTTTGATGAACACAAATATATGCAGAACTCCGCATTATTTTTGCCAAGTATGTGCTGAGCATTAATTGAAATACTTGAGTGACTGGTCACCTCTTATGCACTTCAGAATAGTGCAGTTAGCATAATAATACATAGTTCAGCAGTTAATACAGTATATTGGATTATATTGCTCAGTAGTAAGTACAATATACACCCAGTATGGTACATTATGGAGTGATGGCCTAGAGGTAACGTATCCGTCTAGGAAGCGAGAGAATCTGAGTGTGCTGGTTCGAATCACGGCTCAGCCGCCGATATTTTCTCCCCCTCCACTAGACCTTGAGTGGTTGTCATGACGCTAGTCATTCCGATGAGACGGTAAACCGAGGTCTCGTGTGCAGCATGCACTTAGTGCACATAAAAGAACACACAGTAACAAAAAGGTTGTTCCTGGCAAAATTCTGTAGAAAAATCCACTTCGATGGGAAAAACAAATGAAACTGCATGCAGGAAAAAAAAAGAAAAAAAAAAGGGTGGCGCTGTAGTGTAGTGACACGCTGTCCCTGGGGAGAGCAGCCCAAATTTCACACAGAGAAATCTGTTGTGATAAAAAGAGAAATACTATATATATATATATATATATATATATATATATATATATATATATATATTAGCACACATTCACCACTTACACTTACACACATTAACACACACAACTTGCATCTCTGCAGTTTTTCTTTTTCTCTAAATAATGCTCATGATGTTAGGTATAATTGTTTTAGAAACTACTGTTGTGTGTATGCATGTGCATGCATGCATGCTTACAATGTATTACATGTGTACATACATTTTTTTTTTTTTTTTGTATTGCAAGGACTGAGCTTAAAACAGATTAGAATCATCATCTTCATCACACCAGCCCATTCCTTATATTTAGATGATTGTGGTTTTCGTTATGTCAGTGGATGATGCTTCAAAAAGCTATTTGATGTGCATTGAGTTAAGTCAGTGTGAAATATGGCAAGTGAAATACATGTTTGGTGTGTGTGAGTGTGCTTGAAATAGTGATACATTTGAAAACAGCTTTTTTTCTTTTTTTTCTTTTTTTTTTGGGGGGGGGGGGGGCAGAGGGGGGGGGGATTACGGGGAGGGGGGGGGGGACAGAAAGGCCTGGCCTGTACCATTGAGTATTATAAAAAAAAAAAAAAAAAAATCACAAATGTCAGGGTTAATTTTGCAATAAACCAGGATATTATCATCTCTTTATCTGTCTAGGTGTCTTTATTACAGCTGTCTCTCTCCATATCTTTCTTGTATGTATTCTTTTTGTTGTAGTTCCTGCTGTTGTTGTATCCTTTGATATGTCTAGTTTGTGTTTGTTAATGAAAATATAAGTTTTGTTGAAATATGTTTAAAAAATCAAATGTCATTTCTTCAATCTGTACAGAAGGAAATAGGACAAGAAACCATGGGGATAGTTAAGGGATGATTAATTGTCATTAAGCGCTAAGATTTGGTAAAAGAGACAAACAGGAACAGTGGGAAAAAAAATTATATGGAGAGAGAGAATCAGAATGGAGGAAACCAATAACTAAAACATTAATTTTTTTAATGTTGTGTTGAAGTTGAAACAGAGAAGTAAAATGGTACTGAAAACATGACATATTTTTGTGTTAATCTTGAGACAGAAAGAGAAGAAAAACATTACTGAAATGGTGAAAAGTGATTCTGTGAAGTGTGTACATTGGCAAGTGTCCACTGTTTGTCTGTGCAGCAAATGGTACAGCAGAACCAAGCCACACTGATGGCAGTGCAAGGTGTCTCGCCTGGAACAGACCATCTTCGACAGCAGATCGTTTCTCTCAACAAACAGATAGAGGATCTGCGGGAAAAACACAAGTAGGCCATCTTCCATGTCAGAGTTTCATCCATTCATTCTTTCTTTTCCATTTTCTTATTTTCTCTTTTCTCATGCTTTTTGTACATGAGCCACAAAGTTGTAGAATCTTTTTATATGTAGTTTAGTGTACATGTTTGTTTTACATATGCTTAGCTCAATCACGCTATTCCACATACATGTACGTGGAGCACGACCCTATCGTCAATGCTGCTCTGCTTACATTAAAGTGGAAGAATGTCTGACATCACAAAATCTATTTTTCTCTGGACTGTTCGGATACCTTTCTGTGTGGACTGTGGAATAGTTCTTTCTGCATCCACATAGAAGAGTTAGAATATTTATAAACCTTTTGTTTTGCGCTTTCTTTTGATCACTGTTTTGTCTACCTGAGAATCTGGGTTGATTTTTTATGATTTTTCAAAAACAATGAAATTTCTGGGTGAATGGCGCATGGTCATGTCTTGGACTCGACTGAGCTAACATTTAAAAACATTTCTAGATGATGCATGAAATAATATAGTGTTAGAGGCACCTGCTGGGTTTCCGTGTTTAGACTGAATAATTATGACAAATTTTGTGTGTGAAGGAAAGGTGTAATTTGGTTAATTTGTTGGTGTATTCTTATTGTAAATGTTCTTAGTGTTGTACTTACTGTACTTATTACAGCCCATCATGCCCTCTGGCATATAAGGCAGCAATGAACCACCACTCATTTTATCTGTCTTGGAGCAGTTATTTTAAGTATTGTACTTTTTTCTGTTTTTTTCCTTTATTTTGGGTGTGTTTTTTTTAAAGCAAGCTCCTGTATTGCCTTTGTGATTGACATAGCTGTACAAAGTTTGATTACTGTCCTCTTTGAGTGCACTTTGGTTGTTCCTGCTGCAGACTGGAACTGGCAGAACTGCACGGTCAGCTGGAGCTGCGGCACGACCCATCACGACCCCTGGTGGCCAGTCCTGCGCCAGCACCTCGCAGTTTTGACCCAGACGACCCCAACCTGGTGTCTGAACTGCAAAACTTGGATATGGATAATCAGGACCTTCAGGTATTAAGGATACATGAGTTTCTCACTGAAGTTATTTCTTGCTTTTTTCTTCTCTCAATTTTTGAAAAATTTCTGGGTATTTGAGAAATGCATGTGCGCGTGTACGTTTGTGTGTATGGGATTCTGTGTAAAAATTGTTTAGAGTGCAGTTTAAGGATAAAAACTGGACAGTACAATGCAGTCTCCTATGTCTTCAGACCCAGTTGCAGCGTGTCAGTGCAGAGCTGGAGGAGAGCAAACTGAGAGAGAGAGTTAACCAAAGACGGGTAAGTGCTTGATGTCTCTGTGAGGACTGCCAAGTTACACTTTTCTTCATTTTCACTTCTTGTTTCACAGAAAGAAACAGTGTCAGATTTTTGTTTCAAACAAGAATTAAGAAAGTTTAATTTTCATGCTCAAGCAGAAATGAAAATGGATGAACTATCCTCTCCCCTCTTACACACCTTTAAAAACTAGTTAGGGGTGTGTGTGACTTTTTAACAGCAAATCATGCACATGCCATTACAAACTCTAAAACTTAAAGTATGAAAGCAAGGGCTAATGAAACTCACATATATCATGATGGTGATAGCAGATGGTTTCAAAAGGCAAAAAAAAGAGACATTTTTGTCAGCTTATAGAATTTTTATTTTTTAAAATTTTTTTTAGCTTATGAAAAACAAGTACTAATATAATATATATATATATATATATATATATATATATATATATATATATATATGTGTGTGTGTGTGTGTGAAGCATATTTCTTCTGTGTATTTTTACACAGGAGAATAAAAACAAGTCCCAAAGGTGGATATGGCTGCCATTTTGTTTCTGAGTTCAGAGTGCCCTGCTCACCAGCTGGTTATACAATCTTTATGTATTAGTGTAAACTTTGTGTGGGTGACAATTGAGTTTAATGACCATGTGGCTTGAGCCCTTGTCTTGGCTGTGTGGGGCATGCTGGTTTTCTTTTACATGGAAATACCTCACAGGGTGAATTACTTCAGTCACTTGGTCTTGTTTTCAGATGGAAGCGCTAGAGCACAAGCTTCGTCATCGTAATGATGATGAAACCCCTCCCTTGAGTCCACATGGCTCACTTGTGTCACATGAAGATCCTGTTCCATTTAGGGAAGCTACTGAGTTTGAGGTAAAGTGTCTCTGTCGTGATTTCTGTTGACCAGTCTGCTGTGTGAAGGTCTTTTGCCTTTTATTTTATTTTATTTGTTTGATTAAAAAAAAAAAAAAAAGTTTTCTTTTTTGCTTTCAGTTTTCTGGTCTTGAGTGTCATATTTTGTTCATATTCATTCACATTCATATACTTTGTCTCATAGGCCCTTTACTAGGATGGGCATGTGTGTATGTGTGTGTGTTGTGTTGGGGGGAGGGGGTGGGGGTGGGGGGTTGTGTGTGTGTGTGTGTGTGTGTTTCCTGTGAAATAGACAGCAAAAAGCAAATAGACATAGCATAACCTAAACTGATGTCTGATATGCAGACAATAATACTGGTATGTGAAAACCATTGAAGGTAATATACCACAGGGATGGCATCCCTAGTCCAGACTAATATTTTGAAGGAAGTTGTTTCATATGCAAGAAGGAAGGGTTCTTTTCCCATTCAAAATAGGTGAAATTTGGTGCGTGCTTGTCTTTGTTTGCATATAATGGAGGATTGTGTGCAAAGGAATGAAGGATGTTTTGCTTCATTGTATTCTGGATTCATGTGATAATTTGTATTTTCTTTTTCTTTTCAACAGTATGTGAGGAACGTTTTGTACAAATACATGATGGGAGAACAAATAAAGGTATGGAAGTCATTAGTGTATGGTGGCATCCACTCCACTGAGCTTGCCATCAAGTGAACATGACACTGACATTGGCCACTTTTTCTGTGAAGTTGTGTGTGTGTGTGTGTCTTGTATGTTTTCATTTGATTCTTGTGTTAAAAAAAAGTCGATCCATTCATCTTTTGATTGTGTATTGTTGCAAGTATGAGGAATGTGTGAAAAAAAAATCTTAATGAGAATGAGGGGTGCTGTTTGCTGGTTTCCACCATGCACTACAAGAACAACAGCGAAAAACACACACATATCACACAAGAGAAATTATAATGGGCATGAGTTTAGGTGATTTTAATTTAAACGCCACATGACCCAACAGTGTAAAGTCAACCCTCCCCACACACACGTTTACATGTACACACACACACACACACACACACACACGCATGCATGCACGCACACGCACGCACACACGCACACACACACACATACGCTTAAGCTGCAGATACAGTTGGAGGAATACATCAGCACATATAAAAAATTGGCACAAAGTTACAAACATGTATGCACATGTGCTTGGATGCAACTGTTTGTTTTCAAGCATATAGTGATATTGCAGAATATTTTACTTGCTCACATCACTGACCCCATATAAAAAGTTATCTTTTACCCTACCCATGATGATTCAGTATTCACAATGCTACTTTCTGTTTTCCTTGCTTCTGGGAAAGAGCACAGAGCACAACTTAGAGCAGTTGGTTTGACCACACATGTGGCGGAAACTGGCAAAATGCACCCCAATCAGTTATCTGTTTTGTTCACATGTCGCTCACATTTGCAACAATACACAGTTAAAAGATGAATGAATGGTCTTTATTTCAACACATGAATCAAATGGAAGCATGCAAGAAGTACTCACAGTTTCACAGAAAAAGTGGACAATGTCAGTGTCCTACACACTTGACGTAGACCATTGGAGCGGCTGCCGTTTCCTTGTCAAATAGGCAGCCTGCATAAATATTCTGTTTTCACAGATTATTTTGTTCGTAGAATTCAGTTGTGCAAATCACTACTGTTGGTTACATTGCTTGTGTCAGGAACTTTGGACCCAGCCACTACCCCACTTTCTTGCCCTCCGCAGCATCTCCCCCACATAACCCCTCTCCCCACCCCCCTTCGGATGTTCTTTGTGTCAGTGATGTATTACCAAAATGTTATCTGTTTAAAAGAGTAATCTTTTTGTTTTGAAATAGACAAGACAAGATGTGTTTATTTCAACAAACCCTGTGGGGGCACATGAAAATGTGACATATTTCATCTAACTTATACAGATATAAACCACATCTGATAATGTGCTCATACTTTTTTTTTACATTGGCCACACCAGCTGGTTAAGACATACATTTTTGAGAAAGAAAATATGAGAAGAAAAAAAGTAACATACAAAAGATACAGCCTTGTACAATGTATGAGTAACTTACAGCAACAGTGGTAAAACAGTATATAAAACTATAACATAGTACAAAGAAAAGAAGTTGAATTCATTGTAATGTGCCATGGTACTGGCCGAAATACAGAAAAGATAGAAATTTTGCCATTTTAATATTCATTAAGTCACCCCGAGACAGATGGGAAACAAAATTCATGAACTATCCTTTTTCTGTGTTTGCAAAAGTAATGTTTGTGCTTTTTGTTTCAGACTACTGCAAAGGTCCTTGCCACAGTGATGAAATTTTCAGAAAAGGAGACAAAAGATGTCATTGAAAAGGCAGAGTCTAGATCGGTACGTTTTTCTAGGAGGTTTTCCAAAAAGCCCCGTTAAAGCTTTTGTGCTGTATATTGAATGCAAAGAAAGTATTCATATGCATACAGAAAATTATTAATACATGCACTGACATGATGTATGATGAATGAAATCATATGTAGTGGTGAATAATGGTTGCTTTCTAAACATTTTTGTGGTTTATGGTAATGGTGTTGGATTTTTGTAAATACATAATTTTTAAGATAGCCATTTGTGCAAGTTTTTGTAAATTTATACTTTTCATAATACATATAGCCATATGTGCCTGACTGTGTACATAGTTAATTTATCTTCAGTATTTATTGCTTTTCACTGCTTGAAAGAAAGAAAAAAATCATGCAAATGAAAAGACGGCTTTGACAAGAAGTGATCAGATATTTTTTGTACTGGTGCAGAGACATGGAAATAGTAATATTAGAATTCAAAAAGGAAGAGTTAGTCAGCAACGTCTTTATTTTTAGATGCTTAAGATTAACAAATATGACAGAAAAATTAAACAATAGAATGAAGAGAATACTCATATGACTAATTGTTTTATGAATTTTATGCCCATGGTACCATGGCATTCGAGCATTGTTCAAGGCAAGTTATGATGGGTTTTAATGAATTCCATCGCTTCTGCACTCCCTATTCTTAATTTCTGTGAAAAGAGTGTCCAACCCTCTGTGCTTGAGGTTTGCTTGAAATCACACAAAAGGTTGTGAAGGTAGTATTCTTGGGCACTGCAGCATGTGATGGCATGTTGGACAATATACAGGACCACTTCACCCTCAGGCGGTATCCTCCTCTTTCCAGGTGGTTTGTGCTTCTTATGTGGTGACTGAGCAAAAAGACTGGGTTCTTCTTGCTTGTGAATGAAATATTGCACCACTTGTTTCCCACCTGAATCACTTTGTTATTCCTTCTATCTATACAGACTGCAGATTCTTGAGAGAGAGAGAGAGAGACAAAGCAGCTTCCTGGGTATTTTATTTCATTTTGTTGTCATTTGGAGGGGAAATTGCCTGCTTTCTTTCATCCCACTTTGCTTTATGAGTTCATGGTTTACCTGCTACTAATGATATCTGTTGAAACTTCATGTGTTTATCTTGACTGTTTCACAGTAGTTGATACTTTCATTTGATGTTGAATGCTAAACCTGTCGGAGGTATTGAAGTGATGTTCTCTCTGCACCATGTTGCTCCATTCAAAGTATGGTTAATTTTATTGAACACAGCCTGTCTGTAATAGGATACTTTGGAACAGTCTGGCTTTGGTAAAACTTTCCATTTTCCTTGTTTTTATTTCTCCCCTCACCTTCCCTCCCTTAACTCTCCTTCCCCCCACCCTCTACCACAATCTCTCTCATCTTATTTCTTGTCTTTATTTGATGATGTATGTGACTTTTTCCATGTAACTGAATCGGTTACATCAGACCAGGGGGAAGTTACCATAATAAAAAGAAGTGTTTCATTTCAGAAAGTAATCTCACCAGGAAAGTTTTGTATAAAGTTGCTCATGTGGTTTACTGAACAGAAGCATTCTCTTGGAACACACACACAATCACATTGTAGGCATACGTCTGCCTGTGATTGAGAAAGCATTCACACACATACATGCACACACACACACACACACAAACACATACATGCATGCACACACACACACATGCACACACACACACACACACACACACACACACACACACACACACACACATGCACACACACATACACACCCACACCCACACACATTCACACACACACACATACACTCACTCAGTTACAGTGTTCAGCATGGGTGTCTGTATGTGTGTATTTGTGCATCTGTGTTTGTGTGGTTTAATGTCTGTATATAAATCCTGGACATACATAAAAGAAGGCACGGTTTCCACAGTTTTATATAAAAAAAAAAACCAAAAAAAAAACCACAGGTGAACTCAGTGATTAGAGTAGTGAACAAACTCATTAAATATTTATATGAAAAGGGTCACATACATCATTAGATTTTTTTCTTGTTGGGACTGAAAGGTTCTATTCTTTTGGTTTGGGAAAACACACAGGAACCCTGAACTTGTGGGTGTCATGATCTGTATTTGTGCACTGGGGGATCAACTTTTTTTTTCATCTTTCTCTCTTGACAGTGATGCAGGTATAATGGTACCTTACCTTTGCCAAGGGCACTTAGATGAATGATGTTGCACTTTTTATTATGTTTTATTACAAGAAAAGTGTTGGTTTTTTATATAAAAATAATTATGACAAAAGAGTACAACCAGTGTAATTGCTTTTTTGACTCTACAATGTTTGAAGCTCATCATTGAAACTAGGCATGCATTACTCCAAGCCGTATTGAGATTGATCCAATAGTTTTGTTTCATTTCTTTTAATCAGTGTCCACAGACAGCCAGACATTATTCATTCACAAGCATGCACTCGGTTTGACAAGTTCCCTGTCATTAGTTGCGTTAATTCAGGACAGAAAAACTGGAGAGGCTGTACATTACATACAGATATACATAATACATGCACAAGCATGAATATTGGCCTAGTGACAACATGTCTGCCTTCTGTAGAAAGATCCACTTCGACAGGAAAAGAAATAAATTTGCATGCCGTAAAAAAAAAATAATTTTTTTTTTTTTTTTTAAAGGGTGGCGCTCTTGGTGTAGCAGCCAGGGGAGAACAGCCTGAATTTCACACAGAGAATTCTGTTGTGACAAAAACAGTAATACAGTACAATACAATGCACTCACTTTGACATAGTCCCCTATTATTTGCTGCATTGATTCGGGACAGGGAAACTTCAGAGGCTGTACATTTTGTAGTTTCTGATCAGCGGTAAAGTTCACATGAATGAATGCTGTCATTTCCTTGCCGTAGATTGCAAAGTTCATGCCGAACTGTTAACTCTTTCAGCCCTACAAGGTCTTCTGCGTGTACAATCCTCCCAGCCTGGCTGCATCAACGGGAAGGGGTGCTTCACTTCAGGCACAATTTTATAGCAACCTCTCAACCAATAGCTACCAAACTTCACATATATGATTGATACATAATTTTGACACAAGTTGCTGAAGTCTCAAGACGATGGGTGCAATAGTTAACTTGAAACTTTGAATTAAAAACAGAAATAGTAAAATATCAACTTCTGTCGATGTTGAAGGTTGTGGCCTTTCTTCTTGATTGAAATGTTCGCCGCTTTGTCTTAACTGGTTGCTAATTTTAACTCCTTCACTTTCCCAAGAATTATTGGATGAATTATGAGACAAATCATCATTATTTGGGTCGAGAGTCTATCATTTCATTGAGCACTTATGCGCCGAAAGTCTTCAACATTTTACCCTATCGATGTGGAAAACCAGATAAAAAACACACTAATCGTTTGATTTTTGGAGCGAAACTTTGCATGCCAGTGAGGAAGGAAGTTTAGTTGGAGTTACTCTTACCTAGCAGTTTATTGCATAATAATGAGCTGACGAATCAGTTTAAATAAACGGGTTTCTTCGCCTGCCTGTCAGGCAGAGAATGGCAATCAGTGGCGCACGCCTCTCAGGTGGGCGCAGGGTTGAATGAGTTACGTAAGACTGATGGTCATGAAGGAAACAAAATTGTAATCTGCTACATCTGCAATCATAAGCATTATAAAAGAAATCATAAAACAAGTAGTTTAATCATAAACTGAGTAGTTTACTAACTGAATCAATAGTGAAAATGAAGTTGGATATCATAGAAAATATTTTTTGACACTTCTAATTTCTAATGAGAAAAAGAAAATAATTAGTTTTTTGCAAAATTTGGTTAACGGTCAGTTCCATCATGAAGTGTCTTCACTCAGCTTAAATCATTGGAGTGAAAATGAAAATGCAAAGTGAATTATGATTAGAGAGTACGTGGTAAACAGTGAGAGCCACCTGGCTACATAAGAACTTCTGTCTGAAAAAAAAGAAGAAAAATATGGACCAGAACCTTGTTTCCATTCATTTCAGCATTTCACTTACAGTTTTTGATGGGAGCTAATTTGAAAAGGCTGCAAGATGGAGTCAACAGTTCATAATATTAATGAGCACAGCATACCCCACAAGACACTTCTTTCTGTGATTTAAAGTTATACATTAAGAAATATTGTCATGTTTTTGCAACAACTATGTTTCATGTATCAATGTAAAAAAAAATGTTTGTAGCAACAACATTGTTTGAGGTGCTAACAGAAAGCTTTTGTGTACTTTTCCAGTGGCTTTCACCGTAGTGTGTATGCTGTGGAACACAACGCTAAGAAGGACATGCTGATGGTAAGATGTCCTGCAGAGTGAACAGTCTTCTTCAGTGTGTGCTCAGCACCTGTCTGCATCATTCCAGCCTCTTCCACGGCAGCTGTGAGCATGCTGCAGTCATAGTCACCAGCCAGTAGATGGGTACAGACCACCATGTTTCTTCACTTACTGGACAGAAACTCTCTCTCACCTGATTTTGCAAATTTCAGTTGGAGATCCATTCTCTGTGGAAATTAATTTTTTGTTCTTTGTTTATGTTTAGTATGAAGTAGTTCAGCAAATTTCTGTTTCAAGTTTGAAAAGTTGGATTATAATCCTTGACTACTGTTGTAGATGACTAGAATTTAGATTGTATCTCCTACTCAAACACAGTTACTTCTAATGAACTGTGTATGCCTCAAGTGCAAGTGATTGTATTTTGTGATATTTCCTTCCAGCTGACCCTGTGTTATTTTTTGGATGGGAAACTATCTGTGTACCGGTCAAATCATCACTGCTTTTGCCATGGTGTGGGAGGATTGAAGGTTAAGAGCTCTCCCTTCCCTTCTCCCTCAAATGCCCCATTATTGCTGGAGGAGCCTTGTGGCATTCAAGGCATACATACCTGGGAACAGACTTCTCTTACTCCCTGGTTGTATTCCCTCATTTTATGTTTCTCTGGAAACGCATGCATGCAGTGTCTGGTGCAAAGTTGAGGATTTGTATGTACATGTTTGTCCAAATCTGTAAACTGTCCTAATGCTTCAGCTTTGTGGCTTAGATTTTTTAGATGATTAATATTTTAAGAATTCTGTCATGATCATCCTAGAATTCTGCTTGTTCTCGTTCTTCACAGGCACCGTCCTTTTGAAAAAAAACATATGCATGTATAATCATATTCAGAAAGATAATTCTGTTTAATGAAGAAAAGTTAGGTCAGGCAATGCCTTACTGTCAGATTATGTATGCTTCCTTAGAAGATGTGGGTTTGCATTTTATTCCAGAGACATTGATGGCATTGAAGCAAAACATTGGCCTGATTTATCCATCATATGAGATTTTGCAAGATATCAAAGGAAGCACCATATTTTACTATTTTGGTGGAAATAAGTCATTTTGTCAACTGAATACATTTGAATATATTGTAGAGGAGTTTCAGGATAGGCCTAGAATACTTGTAAGCTATTGAGTTGTGAGATGAAACTATGAGCAAACTTAGATTTTTGGCTTGTTTACACGTATGTAATGATGAATTTTTCTCTGTAAATGTACATTCCTTTGTAGCTTACATAATTGATGTTTTTGATTTTGAGAGTGCAAGAATACTTCAGTTACCCCTGTGTAATAAGTTTTAATTGAAACCAGCATTATATGACTGATCAGTCTCTCAGAATGGCTTTATTCATATGATTGTAGTCACCATTAATCAGCTGTCAGCTTTGAAACCGTTTTGCATTCTGTCCAAGTAATAAAACCCATTTGTAATCAACCTGGTTTAAGTAAATCTTGACAGTTAATTATTGCCCATTTTGTCACCACTTCTTCTATCTGATGAATCTTGCCACAGGTTAAATGTAAGTAAAATCAAGGTTTACTGAGAAACAGACATGAGAAAAGAAAGCATTCTGTCTTCATGGTAGAGTATATATTTTTAAAGTGAAATTACCCTTTTACATTTGGCCATTTTAACAGAAAGTCAGAGGACAGCGTAGGAAAGGTATGAATAATGTGGCTCTGTGGTAAATATCTAAGGTGTTAGGATTTCTGTTTAACTTGTCAAAACCTTTCCACTCTGACAAATGCCACCTAATGCAGTGTCCTTGACTGTTCGGTCGTCATCAAGCACTTGAATAACCAGTTACATATTTCCAGTTCGCAACCTTTTGAGCGGTCATAGCCAGTCACACAGGAGATCAGTGACAAGGCATTGGATCAGAAGTATTATGTAAGTGAGTGAGGGTCTGTACTGCTGTGAATGAGAATAGTGTATGTATGAGCAGGTCAAATTAACTGATGGTTTTTATTTAAAAGTATGTCTGTTATTTGTTCATTTTACATACATGTGCACACGCATGTGTGCGCACACACGCACACGCACACACACATGCACACACAAGTATGTGCCCGCACATACAAACACACACAAGTTCACTTGTTCTGGTTTGTATATACTTATTTGTATAAACCAGAACATGAGTAGTAATATACAAATTGATAAATTAAAAAGTCTTTCAGAGCAAACTGCATATTGCTAAGTGTAGTTTGTTTTTGCTTCACAGTTTTTGAACATGCCATACCTTAAACCTCACAGTTGAGAATATCCTATACATGATATAGCATCACTGGTTGACACGGGGACAGATATGTTTGTGCAGATTCCTTTCCAGAACTCACGTCTTCTCCATGACTTGACACTGATTCATGAATTCAAACCGCCTGGTGCTGACGAGGGAAATGATAATTTATTGAGCTTGTTTCATCACTGGATCTGACTGCACATTAAAAAGTATAGATGATTGTGGTGTGTTGATTAGCTTGCTGACCATGACAGTACTGGCCTTTTATTTTACCGTTTGTTTGCCTGTTGGCATGCTCTCGTTTGTTTTGTGAGCATGGGTGAGTTAGTGATGCTTGCCAAGTATTTTGCTTATGCATTGATACTGTGTCAACCATTCAAAGTTTTCTTGTTTTCTTTAAAACACCACTGCACAGAGTTAGTTATGATACTGGAATAGTGCCGCAATTTCTGGCTTATAAGCGCATATGGTGCTCTCCTGATTTTAAGAAAAAGCTGTTTTCAAAGCTATTTTAAGGAGCATGCTTCTGATCAACTGCATTAGCAGAAAATCCTTTAAAATGAAAGTTCTCCATAGTGATTGGTGCAGAATGGCTCTGTTGACTTCAGATGGTCATCTCTGGAAAGTGAATCAGATTCTGGCTTGTTTCCTTCTGCTTGTCAGCTCAGCTCTGCCACTCTTTGTCTGCTCTGTTACCTGCTTTTTCATCAGCTGGGTCAGTCACTACTATTGTGAAGCCTACAGTCAAACTTATGCTGTTGTTAAAAATCCCAGCACATTAACTTGTTAAAGCCCAGTCTGGTCTGCTTGTACTGCTTGTTCCCAGCCATCATCTTGTTTGGCATGTTCAAAAGTTTTCCAGTTTTCTTGCAGGCATTCAGTTAATTCTTCCAATATCTCTGTTTTTGTACAATAAATCTATCCCCAACTCGGGCATTGTTTGTAATGGTGTTTGCTTTAAAATTCAGCATCATATGTGATTTAGTCAATTCGATGGTGAACACAACAGTGTCAAATGAAACAGTGGTAAGACTGAAGCATGTAAGTGTTGCTATTTGGTGTGATAGTGTTTGTTTGGGCTTTTTTTTTATAATCAAGTGTGATATCAAATACTCTGTTGTGAGGGGTGGTACCAAGTGGCGGTCATTAAGTTTTCAGACACAGATAGGATGCTCACAGCCAAGAAGACACAGGGGTCAGGTTTGAGTAAAACGTTGAACCTTATAGGCTGGAAATTAAGGTATTTCATTCTTTGTCACATTTATTGATATATCTTTTTAATTGTTCACATATGCTGGTGAAAGTTTTCTGAGGTTTAACTCTTTGAAAAAGAAATCTGATGTATATGGTGAGGGATTTGGATGTGTTTAACCACCGCACTTTGATGAACACACACACAAAATAATTACGATTTCTAGGCCAAATTAATTGGATGGAATAATTTTTTTGTCTTGTCCAGTTGCTGATTTATTTATTTATTCATTTATCATCTATTTTTGTTGTTTGTAACCATGCCTTTCCATGTAAATAATTAATCTAACACTTTCATACATGTCATATCTCGTAAAAGACACACACACAAACACACACACACACACACACACACACACACACACAAAGAAAGCACAAATTCCATGTTAATTACAGTCTTGTACACCTTTTTCCTTTTTTTTCTTTCAAATTAATTGGGAACAGGTATGCAACTTTTTACAGTCCAGTGGATTCTGGTAATTTGTATGTTTGAATCCTATTTTAGAAAAGGAAAAAGAATCCACTGAACAGAGTAAATGAACAGTTGAATCCTGAATGAAGACCTCTCCACTTTGGAGCAATTTCCCTATGGGTTTAACCTGTCTGAAGACAGAAGAGTTAAGTGTTTATGTGCTCAGTTTTTCCCTCTTTTACTCTTTTTCTCTGATCGCATGTTGTACATACACATTTCACATTATAGAATATGAAGATGAGCTCAAAAGTGGAAATATGCTTTCATAACTTGTAATTGTTATTCCTTCATATGAGTATGAATTGTTACCACTTTGATGCTTTCATAACTTGTAATTGTTATTCCTTCATATGAGTATGAATTGTTACCACTTTGATGGGGTTAAAAAAAAAGAAGAAATCTTAAGTACATATATTTTCTAGGGTCATGCCATGAGATCAGAAAGCTGTTTCTCTTATAGGAACTAGAATTTGCAGTTATCACACTGTGTCATCACAGTAGTATGAGATCACTGTCAGAATTGTAATAAGTATTCAACAGGCACATTAGTTGAATGGTTGAAGCTTTGGACTTTCAATATAAGGGTCCTGAGTTCAATCTTGGATTGGCACCTAATAATAATAACAGGCATTTATGGCGCTTAATCTTACCAAAGCCCTAAGCGCTTACATAAACAAAAATACATATAGGACAAATAACTGGGACGAAACAGCACAGGCATCAAGGGATAGTCACCACTTCCACCACGATTTTGCCGTTCTCTTATCACGCACACAACAGACGCACACACAGAAAGGACATACAAACTGGAGAGGAATGAAATAGAGATGCCAATCAGGATGTGAAAAGAGTAGTTTAAAGAGAAGATTTGAAGGATGACAGAGAAACTGAACTGCGGAGGGAAAGAGGAAGCTTATTCCACGAGGACGGGGCCTGGAAAGAGAATGAGCGTTGGCCCGCAGTCTTGGTATTAAAGCGGGATACGGAGAAGGTGAGTGTCAGATAAGGAGTGCAACTGTCGCGATGGAGTGTACAGATGTAGAAGATCAGTAAGATAGGAAGGAGCGAGACCGCTCAGGGATTTAAAGCACAGCAGAGACAGTTTACATTCAGTTCATTTCTCGACAGGGAGCCAGTGAAGAGAACAAAGCAAGGGAGTGATAAGGGTAGATTTAGAGCGTCCCATGACTAGACGAGCAGCATTGTCCTGCACCTTTTGAAGTTGAACGAGAAGATTCTGAGGACAGCCAGCAAAGAGAGAATTACAATAATCCAATCTTGAGAGAGCAAAAGTGGAAACAAGAATTCTGGTGGCCTCTTCAGAAAGATGACGAACAGAACAAATGTGGCGGAGCTCCAAGTAGCACGCATGACATACAGAGGAACCATGATGGTGAAATGACCATGTCTGATCAAGTATGATACCCAGGTTGTGCACGGTCGTAAACTTCTGAATGAGCCAATTATCCAATTTAACCAAAATGGGAACAGAATCAGTGGGCAGAAGTCTTTTGGGTGCAATGAAAATCATTTCCGTTTTGTCATTGTTCAGCTGAAGATTGTTGTTTGTCATCCATGCTAACCCCCCACCTCCACCCACCTGGCTTACTTTTTTTTTTTTTTTTTAAAGCCCCAGGTTGCATGTCTCAGAGAATAGGAAAAACAAGAAGTGTTGTGATGGTGGTATGCTTATTATTGTTCATGGAAATGACCATGATCAAAGCAAATAGGAACCAGCTGAAAGACTATTGTAGTATATTTTTTGATAAACTACTACAGTAATATGTTGGGTTTTTTATGTATTGTTTTAAATTACTTGAAAAGGCCAGGAAATGTATAACTGCACACAGGGAAAGGCTGCTGATGATAAGAGCTGTTCTGTTTGAGGGGTAGAGGAGGGGGTCTTCTATTGAATTGCAGTTTTCTTTCTTTATTTTAAAGTTAATCAGTCAAGTATTGCTCATAATGTGACTTGCTTAACTGAGATTTGTGTACTTCGTTTGCTAGATTTTATATTTATTTGATCTCTGTTGTTTTATGATAAAAAGCTAGTGAGAGTTTGTGTTACACATTTTGCAAGACTTTTTTCTCTCAGTTGAATCATTTTGTTCTTTGTCAATTTCTGATTCCAAAATAATTGGCATAATATAACTTGTAATTTCATTCGTGTTTTTACATATGCAAATTTGATTTAACAAATATATATACTAGGTAAATCTCATCCAGTGAATTAAATTTGGTTTTGTGATCTCATTGTATCCAAGATTATGGTCTGGGGGGTATTGAATCTGTCATGATGTATAGCAGTTGAGGACTGCCTAAGACTTGTTTGTCTTCAGTTTTTGATCAGCTGAGTACAAATACCCACAACTCTAGAATGATTGCAGTATAGCACTGCATGAATTGTTCTTCAAAACCTTTATTTGTAAGGAAATTTAGACAGCCACTATACAACGAAGACAAATTATAGAGAACAATGTATTATTCAAAAATACTTGGTCAGACTGACACACCAGTTTTCTTCTCTGGTTCATATTCTTTCTGTGTATGGTGTTATATGGCTTATGCTTCTGAAACGTCAAGTTTAACCTTCGTTGGCTGTCGCTTTTGACTACACACGGAAGCTCATGTGGGTCGTCCACGACCCATACCGCTGTCGCTTTTGACTACACACGGAAGCTCATGTGGGTCATCCACAACCCATACTGCTGTCGCTTTTGACTACACACGGAAGCACATGTGCATCATCCACGACCCATACCGCTGTCGCTTTTGACTACACACGGAAGCTCATGTGGGTCATCCACGACCCATACCGCTGTCGCTTTTGACTTCACACGGAAGCTCATGTGGGTCGTCCACGACCCATACCGCTGTCGCTTTTGACTACACACGGAAGCTCATGTGGGTCGTCCACGACCTGTACCTTTAAAGAAACAAAAACCTGTATATTCCTCCAAAGCTTGTGTGGGTCGTGTGTGTGTGTGTGTGGGGTAATGGGAGATTAGTGATGCTATTAAAGTAAAACTTCTTTATTTTCCTTCACTAATTGCAAATGAAACCTTCTGAAATCACTATTAAAAAGGTATGGGTCATGCATGACGCACACGAGCTTTCGAGGGTGACCACGTTTTTTTCCTCTTTAAAAAGCATGGGTCATACACGACCCACACAAGTGTCCGTGTGTAGTTAAAACGCCACCTTTAATTACTCATTAACTAATTAATGAATTGTTTTCATTTTTTGGCAAAAGTTGGCCTTCATAAAAAAATATTAAGAATTGGCTGAGATATTTGCGTTTTTGTACCCTTCTGGGTCGTGTACAACCCACGATAGCCAGCAAAGGTTAAGACTAACTGGTTATGTTGTGTTTTCTGAGTCATCATTTGTTTCCAAACTGTTTGTTCTTTACATTCTATATGAGCGTAAAATAGTTGGGACTGTCTAGTTCTCAGTTTTACTTTTAGACACACCTTATTTCTTCCGATGAGATGGAAATTCTGCATCACACCATTCACAGACTGCAAAAGATGTTTGTTGCCTGGGGCTCATGATAATACATGTAGCTTTGTGTACATATATGTTCATGTACACCCAAACAAATGTTTGCAGAAACATACACACACTCGACATACCAACAGTTACACTCAAAAACATTTGTCATCCAGTTTGGAATATGAAACAAAAAGAAGAAAAGAAAAGAAAAAAGTGGGGGGGAAAAAGTAGAGTAAATCATTTTAATCATGTGACTCAGAATAATGGCATCTGGATGTCCAGCTTATCAAATCATTTCTGCCATCTGTAACTGCTGCTGTTGTGCAGTGGAGTGGCCAAGTAAAATGGTGGTCTTGTGAAAACTTTGAAGGAAGAGGTCAGAGGGGTTCAGTATATTGCAGATTCTTCTGTTCTTTTCAGCTATTCAAAAGAAAGTCTTGGCAGTAGTGTAATAGACTCAAGAAAGAACTTGAGTCACTTTGTGTGATACTCTTCAAGTACACCTTAAGAGACATCCCAGTGTTGTTTTTTTCTTTGCCAGCCAGCTGTCCAGTCAATGTGCAGTTTTTTTTTGCCAGACTCGGGCTTTCCACATCAATACGAAGAACAATGTTGAATTGTTGTCCCTGGCTTCATTCTGAAGAGTATATACTGAAATGAAATTCTGAAGAGTGTTAAATGAAAATGTATGAAAACAGCTTGAGAAACTGCTGACTGCTGGTTTGTGAGAAAAATGTGGAGAGAAACATTGTAATATGAAGAAAGCGATTTACTGGATGATGATTCATATTTTTAGCAAATAGTTTGCATGCAAGAATGGAGGAAAAATAGAAAAGAAAAAGGGCTCAATTTTTTAAGAATGTATGGTATGATAAAAAATAAAGAAAAATGGAAAGACAGAAATGAAAGGAAGGAAGCATAAAAATTCAGGATAAAAAAATGTTTGCTTAATTTCTTTTTGTCTTAACAGTTAAATGAGATCATTAAAATCTGCTCAAGCATTTGGATATAGAAAAACAAATTCCAGTACATGTATTGTGTGGATTGTGAGAGTGGAAAGATCGCTATATTATTGCAGATTTGATTGTGTGTTAGAACTCCATATTTACAAAACAATGTTCATCAACTTTAAGATTGGTTCACCTGTGATGTTGCGTTGTGATTTGAAGGTATGTATGTATGAAATGTACAAAAGGGGAAAAAAAAGTGCTAGTTGGTTGTTTTTTGTTTCTTTTTTTTTTAAATCAATGTTCTGTACCACTTTTTGTGCAATAAGTAAACATATGCTTAAAATAAATATCTATTTCACTATGGAGAAGACAAGTAAAAAGTGATCAACACTAAAGATCAGTGCTTGGTTTGTGTGTGTTTTTGTTTTGAATGTTTTTCAATTTGTTGTTGTTTTTTTTATTACTTTTTTATAATTACATATAGTATTCAGATATGGTGTTTTGTTGACATGCGAATTGTTGATGATATTCAGTCACTAATTCAGTGATGTCCAGTCCAGAAAATAATATTGCTATCACTTGATACTTTACACTGTAAAGTGTAAAGAGTAATGGAGAAAATATTGTGTGTACAAAGCACTGAAAACACAAATGATAAATGGAGAATATTGTATTATACACGATCCACAGCAGATTTCTCTTCATGGAATCCAAGTTGCTATCCCCAAGAAAGCGCATTTCCATTCCGGCCCACCTTTTTTCTTCCTGTATGCAAGAGAATGTGTTTTATAATCAAAGTTGTTTTTGTTTTTGTTTTTTTGTTTTTTTATAATTTCGCTAGGGGCAATTCTCTTACTGCCTAGGGTTCTGTTGCATGCTCTAAATACAAGTCACAAACGGGACCTCAGTTTATCATCTCAACCAAAACACTAGCACCTAGACCGCCACGCAAGAATGAGTGCAGGGAGTTGTTGGTGAGTTAAAATCCTGCTCTGTGCAGGCCTCACACCAGTGTACAACTGATTCGTAGCAGGGCGCATTACCTGTAGGCAAAGCAGCAAGTCCAGAAAATGTCTGTCTGGTGTCATACATTGTTCCATGGCAAACTGATGCAAACCAGGCCTATCTGTTTGCTCCTCTTGGCCAAATTTCACAGCAACTCAGTGATAACATTTCTTGCCCCTCACATCATGGACAGCAACCATGTGACAGTGTCTGCACAGACCAAAACAAAATTTCTTGCAAGTTGTCTTGGTTCAATGAAGGTTGTGTTGTCTGAGGGGGTGAGTCCTGTGTTTATTCAGCTCTTTAACCATATTTATATCTATCACTGCTTTGATTTCATTTCGGATGTTTCATCTTTTGAGGTCCACTGTGACTATAATCAGACTGGTGAATATATCCCTCAAATCTTTTTGTGTATCACCTTGAAGAGCTGGATAAACTGAAAAAGATCAATACTTTATTAATTCAGCACAATGGGAGAAAAGGAGAAGAAAAAAAGAAAAGAAAAAAGGATGAGGCTCACCAAACAAAAGCAAACAAAAACCTCACCATTCAGACTTTCACACATGCATGCATGCATGCACGCAGACATAAACACACACAAGCACACTCATGTATGCACTCACACACACGTACATGTATGCACGCATACACACAGACACACACACATACATGCACACTCACTCAAACACAGAGAAAAACACTGCTTGTGTATGTACATGCATCATATGTGTGTGTTTTTTTTTTTTTCAATATTAAAGGACAGAGCAAATATCGCAATACTTGTTTAAAACTAAAAAGGATGAACACATTTCCCAATGTGTAATTTCAATTGTATTTCTTGTACAAAATTGCTATACAGCCTTTGAAAATTGAAATATAATGAACCTATAGGCAAGATGTTTTAAATCTTACAGTTCCCCCCGAAAATCTGCATTCATAAAAGAATGAGCATTTATCATTATAACTAATTATACCACATTGTATTTACATGCTCCAAAAGGAGTACCGCTGATGATCATATAAGTGTTGAAATCAAACCAAGTAAGACCCATGTCTGAAAATGATAAATATATACATGGCTTAATCTTCATTCCATTAACTCCGTGCTGTTTTCTTGATCATAGATTGATATCAAAAGTCAATAATAATAATTCACATTAATTACGAAGCATTTAAAAGATCTGCACTGCAATTGTGGACTGATAACAAAGTAACCAGTCACAGAACAGGAAGACTCACAAAACAAAAACAACAGCATCGAGGACTGCGTTTTTCTCCAAGTCGTCATAACCCTTCAGGGAAACAGACCCATTCAGTTTTGTTTATGTCAGTGTTCCGTACAGACCAGTGAACACCATTGCACCACACAAACACACACACACACCAAGTCTTTAGGACTTTTGGAACTAGATTGACAGCTACTCTATTAAATGTTGACATTATTAACAAGTCTATTTCCTCCTCAATGGATAAGACACCTCATATAAAACTTGATTAAAATCCATTTAGGCCATCGAAACAGATGCAAGGCGTCAGTGGGCATCTTTGTGGCACTGGTGAAGCACTCTATGTCTAGGATGTCAGTTGTCTTACAGGCACAGAACAGGTTAATGTTTGAACATTAAAATAAATGTTCGATAATAAAGGAATTTTAAAAAAGAAAAGAAAAAAAGGATTAAGCAAAAATTAGAAAAAGGAATAAAGCAATTCACAAGCATCATTATACTACAACAAAGTTAAACACAACCCAAAACAACTCCAATTTCATATATATATATATATAGAGAGAGAGAGGTATAGATATAGACAGTGACACACACACACACACACACACACACTGAATATGACGATGCACACAGCTAACAGTCCAGCTTTTGTGTTACAAAACAGCATTTTTTTTTTTTAAAGTGAAGGACAGTGGAGATAAACTGTTGTGTGCACACTTGTGTGGAGTATTTATCTTTCTGAAATATGATTAGATCGTGTTACCATAACCAATTTCTCTTTTATTAAAAAAAAAAAAAAATTATAATAAAGATAAAAAAAAATTAAAAAAAAGACTTTTTATTTCAGGTCTTCCAAAAACGTCCAATAATTCCCCACTTGACCCACAAGTTAAAACTTGTATCACCAAAGAAAGAATCACAATACTCACCTGAATGGCAAAAGGATTAAAAATGAATGAATGAGTAAATAAAAAGGTCTGACAACATGATTGTTTTACCACAAAATGCAAAGTTTCGAAATGTACAAAATATACAAGAATTTCAACCTTCACACAAAGTTGACCAGAAATGTCACTACTGAAGGATATCTCATTCTTTTTCCCAACAATAATGATATTGGAATCAGTAAATATCATGTTCAACAACAACAGCAAAAAACCCGTTAAGCACAGAAAACAACAACATAAAAGCACAAGAAAAAGAAGTATGGAGAAACAAAACTTTCAGTAACAACATCAAACACAAACAAACAAATTACAAGGTGGAGAAACTTAAAAGAAGTTTTATGGCTTGAGAATTCATTGTGGTCCATATTTTTGAAACAATTCATCAGAGTGGGGAAAAACAGGTACCCAGAAACTAGCATGGATGCTACATCATGACCTTGTGACCTTGAGTAAAGTTCAAGGTAAAAAATTTTGAACTTCACCTGTATCAGTAGCTCAAGGAGGCATCACTGCGTTCGGACAAATCCACATACGTTACACCACATCTGCCAAGCAGATGCCTGACCAGCAGCGAAACCCAATGCAATTAGTCAGGCCTTGAGAAAAAATAAAATAAAATAAATAAAAAAATAAAATAAAAACAAAATAAATGAAAACAAAATTACAAAACAAAACAAAACAAACAAACAAACAAAAAATAAATGAATAAAATAAAAAGAAATAAGTAAATAAATAAATAATAGATAAATACATAAAAAAAGAACTACTACTACTGCTAATAATATTTATAAGGCGCAAAAACTGAAGTCAACTGTAAGCGTACAAAAAAAAGAAAAAAAGAAAAGATAAATAAATAAATACATCAATAAAATAAAATAAAATAAAATAAAATAAATAAATAAAAAGACAACAATGATGATAAATAAGCAAATAAATGTAAAACATGCATACACACATTCACACATGCACACACATATGCATAACAGATATGCAACAAACATGCAGTTTCACAGATATGAAAGCACAATCAAATACACATAAACGTACATGAGCCCCAACACACACACACACACACACACACATTATCCTGCACCCCCCCTACCCCGCCCTCCACACACTCATTTCTAGGCTATGTATTGCAGTTTCCACGGCAGGCACAAACACACACACACTCACACACACACACACGTACACACACACATACACACACACACACACATGTTCAAGAGCATGTTAATAAGTCCAAAGTGCATTGAAAGAAGTGGTTTGCAAAAATTCACTATCAAGCACTCAAACGTCTTTGTGGACTAAAAGTACAGAATCTTGCAATATGAACAGAAGATTTGACCACACACACACAAAAAAAAAAGTCTGCAGAGTATTTTGCAGCAATCAATACTATCTGTAAATTCAGTACACACCCTTTTACATCACACTCCAGTATACTGACCATGCATTCTTCGCTGTATCTGTCTATCCTTTGGTACTGAGAAAAAGTAAAGTGATAGAGTATAAGACTGTAAATGCTCACAATCATCTGAATTTTGACTTGACTTCATACAATGCATCTGTAACAACAAACATGAGACAAATAAGTGAAAGACAAAGTATGCATGCCATGTTCTGTTAACATGAAAATCAGTACAACAGATTAACACCTGGAGACACTGACAATGCTGATGCGTATAGATGTGATGCTGGCACACACAATGCTAAGATAGAATAACTCATAGAAACCCCAAATACTTTTTCACATGTAACTTGTACAAATTGATATATACAGTGTATGTTTGATGCTGAATCGAAAAGATCTGTAAAGCATTAATGCTGAATCGAAAAGATCTGTAAAACATTAATGCTGAATCGAAGGGAATGTCATCTTACATAGCTCACAAAAAAAAAAGAATCATCTAAAGTGCCTAAACTTGGGCTGCAGTTACTCCTGCTTTTGTGACAAGCCTTATTTGAAGATTCCGCTGAAATTTCACAGTCCTTCCCATTCGGTAACACCCCATTCGGTAACACCCCATTCGGTAACACCCCCTTAAAACTGAACACAAAGGTGAGGTAGTTTTAACTTGCTGGTGTTGGTGTGATTTTCAATCACCCATACCCCTCAGTCTGGGTACTTTTGATATCTTCTTTCTTCATGAATGACTGTATTACATTATTCTATCTCATTCATTGTTGATCATCGCTCCATCTTCTTACTCAAACAACAGAATAAAAAGTGCTTTGATTCCTCTCGTCATCATTACTCCATGTGTTCATAACTGTCTCAATGGCAAGTGCAAAACTGTAACAGGCAGCAATCTGCTGCCAGAATAGGTATGTGTTTTGATTTAAACACGAATGCAGCACCACTATCATTATATCATTAAAACACACAGGCACAAACACACACAGACACACAGAAACACGCACCACTTTGCTGGAACTGTAAGGTTCATGACCTAACAATTGGGATTTCTCTCTCTCTCTCTCTCTCTCTCTCTCACACACACTCAAACACATCCTTCCCAACCCCCACACTCCCACAAACACCTCATTGGAAATTACCCACCAATAAACACATTATTTACACATATCCTCTTCCTCCTTCTTCCCAGAAGATCCGTTTTTCATGTTCACATCATTGCTGACAACAAGCTCCTGCACTTTGTCCACCTCAGTCAGAGGTGTAGAGTTTTCTGGGTCAATGACGACATCATCTGGATCATCCTCTCTAGCCCAGGCCTGGATTTCCCCACTGCCCAGGAGGAAAAAAGCCACCCAGCCGACGATGTAGATACACGACGCCAGGAAGAACACCCAGCGCCATGATTCTTGTGATTGCTTTGAAAGAAAAGAAAGAAATATGGGTTAAAAACAAACAAACAAACAAACAAAACCACTACCTAAGTGTGGAGAGATATTCTGGTGGGGAGTTGGGGTGTGTGGGTGGAGAATGTGTACAGTTGTGTACGAAGGGAAACAGAGCAAGAAAAGGAGTAAAGAATGAGTGAGAGAAAAAACAAGTCAGCTGTTCAGCTTGGTTTTTACTGACAACCTGACAGGCATAACGATAAAATAAATAAGATTTTGAACTTCTTCCAGACTTGCCTTTCTTACCCTTATTTCCGTTTCAAAATTTAACCCCCTTCTTCCTCTCCCCACCCCTTTCTCTGTAACCTTTCTATATCTCCATTCTCTTGTCATTCACACCAAAGAACTTTCACCTTCTCTTTTCAAATGTATTTATTTTATTCTAGACTTGTGCTAAACTGTGATGTAGAAATAAAACATAAACACAATATACCATACTCACGTGCACATAGACAAAAACACACACAGACACACACAGGCACACACACAAACAAACACACACACAGAGGCACACACACACACAGAGGCATGCATGCACACACACACATAATCATGCCAATACATACACACACACACACAATGTGCACACACCCATACACTTGCACACACACACACACACAAAACAAACTCACATCATGAGTGATGACCCCAATCACAATGGGCGCCACAAAGCCAGGGACGGTGGCGATGGTGTTGGAGATCCCGTACAGGACCCCGGCGTGGCGAGGCGAGAGGTCGGAGAAGTTGATGTAGAGCCCCGCCCCGTACAGACACCCTGTCATGGCCACGCCCATCGACAGAAGCGCCACCGCCGCCACAGAGTGGGAACAGTCCAGGAAACCCACCCCCACCAGCAGACAGGCTGGAACCACCGAACCTGGGCAGGAAGAAAGTGAGAGACTTTAACTCCTTGACCACCAAACGTGAATGGGAAGAAAGAGAGAGACACTGAACCAGTGTTGGAAGAAAGAGAGAGACACTGAACCAGTGTTGGAAGAAAGAGAGAGAGAGACGCTGATCCTGAGTGGGAAGAAAGAGAGAGACGCTGATCCTGAGTGGGAAGAGAGACGCTGATCCTGAGTGGGAAGAGAGACGCTGATCCTGAGTGGGAAGAGAGACACTGATCCTGAGTGGGAAGAGAGAGAAAGACTGTGATCCTGAGTTGGAAGAGAGATGCTGATCCTGAGTGGGAAGAGAGACGGTGATCCTGAGTGGGAAGAGAGAGAGAGACACTGATCCTGAGTGGGAAGAGAGAGAGAGACACTGATCCTGAGTGGGAAGAGAGATGCTGATCCTGAGTGGGAAGAGAGACGCTGATCCTGAGTGGGAAGAGAGACGCTGATCCTGAGTGGGAAGAGAGAGAGAGACACTGATCCTGAGTGGGAAGAGAGAGAAAGACACTGATCCTGAGTGGGAAGAGAGACACTGATCCTGAGTGGGAAGAGAGAGAGAGACGCTGATCCTGAGTGGGAAGATCAGAGAGACACTGATCCTGAGTGGGAAGAGAGAGAAAGACACTGATCCTGAGTGGGAAGAGAGACACTGATCCTGAGTGGGAAGAGAGAGAGAGACGCTGATCCTGAGTGGGAAGAGAGAGAGAGACACTGATCCTGAGTGGGAAGAGAGACGCTGATCCTGAGTGGGAAGAGAGAGAAAGACACTGATCCTGAGTGGGAAGAGAGACACTGATCCTGAGTGGGAAGAGAGAGAGAGACGCTGATCCTGAGTGGGAAGAGAGAGAGAGACGCTGATCCTGAGTGGGAAGAGAGAGAGAGACACTGATCCTGAGTGGGAAGAGAGACACTGATCCTGAGTGGGAAGAGAGACGCTGATCCTGAGTGGGAAGAGAGAGAGAGACTGTGATCCTGAGTGGGAAGAGAGACGCTGATCCTGAGTGGGAAGAGAGAGAGAGACGCTGATCCTGAGTGGGAAGAGAGAGAGAGACGCTGATCCTGAGTGGGAAGAGAGACACTGATCCTGAGTGGGAAGAGAGAGAAAGACACTGATCCTGAGTGGGAAGAGAGATGCTGATCCTGAGTGGGAAGAGAGACGCAAGCACACCTTGGCCGCTGAAGGCATATAAACATGTGCATGTTTAGAAATAGCAACAATAATGGAAGTAACAATTGAAATAAAATTAAAAAGTGAAGACAACTCATTTACTGATCAGAATGGCTGGAAATAAATGAGTTTTCAAAGAGGTTTTGAAAGAAGAGCAAGAAACAGCATGGCGGACAGGAAGAGGGAGTGCGTTCCATGAGGATTTTGAAGGTTTTTGAAGTGTAGTCACTACTTTCTGCGTTACCTTTCAATGCTGTTATCTGATTGAACTGTACAAAAGAAATGCCACCCCACAAGGAAGAAGTATGGATGAAGTACGGTGACTGAATCCTGACCTGTAAGGTCTGTCCTATCTCAGTGAGGTGACAGCCATTTATTGACATCCTGACCTGTAAGGTCTGTCCTATCTCAGTCAGGTGACAGCCATTCATTGACATCCTGACCTGTAAGGTCTGTACAATCTCAGTGAGGTGACAGCCATTCATTGACATCCTGACCTGTAAGGTCTGTCCTATCTCAGTCAGGTGACAGCCATTCATTGACATCCTGACCTGTAAGGTCTGTCCTATCTCAGTCAGGTGACAGCCATTCATTGACATCCTGACCTGTAAGGTCTGTACAATCTCAGTGAGGTGACAGCCATTCATTGACATCCTGACCTGTAAGGTTTGTACAATCTCAGTGAGGTGACAGCCATTCATTGACATCCTGACCTGTAAGGTCTGTCCTATCTCAGTGAGGTGACAGCCATTCATTGACATCCTGACCTGTAAGGTTTGTACAATCTCAGTGAGGTGACAGCCATTCATTGACATCCTGACCTGTAAGGTCTGTACAATCTCAGTGATGTGACAGCCATTCATTGACATCCTGACCTGTAAGGTCTGTACAATCTCAGTGAGGTGACAGCCATTCATTGACATCCTGACCTGTAAGGTCTGTACAATCTCAGTGATGTGACAGCCATTCATTGACATCCTGACCTGTAAGATCTAATCTCAGTGAGGTGACAGCCATTCATTGACATCCTGACCTGTAAGATCTAATCTCAGTGAGGTGACAGCCATTCATTGACATCCTGACCTGTAAGGTCTGTCCAACAACTTTCTTTGTTTTTTTGTTTCCCTTCAGTAAGTGAGTGCTTTTCTTACCTCACTGGCTACCTTCTAAATTCCTACCAAAATTTTTTGACAAACTTTTAAATCTAATCACAAATTTCACACATGCTGCCACACTGTTTGGGAATGTGAAGGCCTTTCAATGACTCACACAAAGAATGTACACACATAAAAAATGTACACACACTCGCATTTGTAAATTCGTGTCTGCACCTGCCAACACACACAGGAACACGCACAGACACATTCAAAGACACATAAGCACACACTCACACACACACATACACACACTATTCTAAAGGTAGAGAAGGGGAAATTCACCACACCATACCTAAAAAGTTGAAAAAGTTCCTTGTTTTTGTTGTATTCATCAGCTGTTTACGACGTATGACGTCTGCCACTTGTCCGGACACATTGATGACGAACCAGAAACAAGCGTACGGCAGTGCTGATAAAAGTCCATTCTGTAGGAAGGAAAACAACAACATAGGCAATAAAAATACAAGTGAAAACAGGGCAGTTCAAAAACATTCTACTCATATATGATTTCAATCTTCTGCAACAAGTGAACTGAATGCCATGGAATGGTCAGTATCTAAAAGCACATTATGTATATCTTTCTCCTTATATAATAGGGTGATGTCCTTAAAATAAGTGGTGAGTAACAAATACTTATATAAAAAAAGTTTTCTCTCTCTCTCTCTCTCTCTCTCTCTCTCTCTCTCTCTCTCTCCATGTATATATGTATGGATAGATGGATGGATGGATGCATGTATGTATGCATGCACGTAAGTATGTGTGCACACGAAAATGTCAACATATGCATTTCCTTATGAATCTGTTCTCTTTTTCTTCTTCTGTTTTTAATATAATACATTGCTATGTTTTTCTCTCATGATTAATAATAATGAACATTTGGTTCCAGATCTGTCAGGACACAATTTCATGAACTTACTGCTTATACCTGATGTAGTTTGTTGGCCTGGCCCAACTTTGTGTCTGTGAGTTTCATCTCATCCCTCTTCATCTTTACTTTGATTTATCAATGCTTTTTTGTGTGTGTGTTTGTTTATTTTTACTCCATTGGTATTGTCAGTGCTTCTTTGTTGCAGCCAACTGTGTGCATATAGATTACAAGTGTGCACTTGACATGTATAAGGTTCAGCTTGCTGTGCTCCATGTTCTGATGTTTAGCTTGCTGTGCTCCATGTTCTGATGTTTAGTGCTGTGCTCCATGTTCTGATGTTTAGCTTGCTGTGCTCCATGTTCTGATGTTTAACTTGCTGTGCTCCATGTTCTGATGTTTAGCTTGCTGTGCTCCATGTTCTGATGTTTAGTGCTGTGCTCCATGTTCTGACATTTAGCTTGCTGTGCTCCATGTTCTGATGTTTAGTGCTGTGCTCCATGTTCTGATGTTTAGCTTGCTGTGCTCCATGTTCTGATGTTTAGCTTGCTGTGCTCCATGTTCTGATGTTTAGTGCTGTGCTCCATGTTCTGATGTTTAGTGCTGTGCTCCATGTTCTGATGTTTAGCTTGCTGTGCTCCATGTTCTGATGTTTAGTGCTGTGCTCCATGTTCTGATGTTCAGTGCTGTGCTCCATGTTCTGATGTTTAGTGTTGTGCTCCATGTTCTGATGTTTAGTGTTGTGCTCCATGTTCTGATGTTTAACTTGCTGTGCTCCATGTTCTGATGTTCAGTGCTGTGCGCCATGTTCTGATGTTTAGTGTTGTGCTCCATGTTCTGATGTTTAGCTTGCTGTGCTCCATGTTCTGATGTTTAGCTTGCTGTGCTCCATGTTCTGATGTTCAGTGCTGTGCGCCATGTTCTGATGTTTAGTGCTGTGCTCCATGTTCTGATGTTCAGTGCTGTGCTCCATGTTCTGATGTTTAGTGCTGTGCTCCATGTTCTGATGTTTAGTGCTGTGCTCCATGTTCTGATGTTTAGTGCTGTGCTCCATGTTCTGATGTTTAGCTTGCTGTGCTCCATGTTCTGATGTTTAGCTTGCCGTGCTCCATGTTCTGATGTTTAGTGCTGTGCTCCATGTTCTGATGTTTTGTGCTGTGCTCCATGTTCTGATGTTTAGTGCTGTGCGCCATGTTCTGATGTTTAGTGCTGTGCTCCATGTTCTGATGTTTAGCTTGCTGTGCTCCATGTTCTGATGTTTAGCTTGCTGTGCTCCACGTTCTGATGTTTAGTGCTGTGCTCCATGTTCTGATGTTTAGCTTGCTGTTCTGATGTTTAGTGCTGTGCTCCATGTTCTGATGTTTAGCTTGCTGTGCTCCATGTTCTGATGTTTAGCTTGCTGTTCTGATGTTTAGTGCTGTGCTCCATGTTCTGAAGTTCAGTGCTGTGCTCCATGTTCTGATGTTTAGCTTGCCATGCTCCATGTTCTGATGTTTAGCTTGCTGTGCTCCATGTTCTGATGTTTAGTGCTGTGCTCCATGTTCTGATGTTCAGTGCTGTGCTCCATGTTCTGATGTTTAACTTGCTGTGCTCCATGTTCTGATGTTCAGTGCTGTGCGCCATGTTCTGATGTTTAGTGTTGTGCTCCATGTTCTGATGTTTAGCTTGCTGTGCTCCATGTTCTGATGTTCAGTGCTGTGCGCCATGTTCTGATGTTTAGTGCTGTGCTCCGTGTTCTGATGTTCAGTGCTGTGCTCCATGTTCTGATGTTTAGTGCTGTGCTCCATGTTCTGATGTTTAGTGCTGTGCTCCATGTTCTGATGTTTAGTGCTGTGCTCCATGTTCTGATGTTTAGCTTGCTGTGCTCCATGTTCTGATGTTTAGCTTGCTGTGCTCCATGTTCTGATGTTTAGTGCTGTGCTCCATGTTCTGATGTTTAGTGCTGTGCTCCATGTTCTGATGTTTAGTGCTGTGCTCCATGTTCTGATGTTTAGTGCTGTGCGCCATGTTCTGATGTTTAGTGCTGTGCTCCATGTTCTGATGTTTAGCTTGCTGTGCTCCATGTTCTGATGTTTAGCTTGCTGTGCTCCACGTTCTGATGTTTAGTGCTGTGCTCCATGTTCTGATGTTTAGCTTGTTGTTCTGATGTTTAGTGCTGTGCTCCATGTTCTGATGTTTAGCTTGCTGTGCTCCATGTTCTGATGTTTAGCTTGCTGTTCTGATGTTTAGTGCTGTGCTCCATGTTCTGAAGTTCAGTGCTGTGCTCCATGTTCTGATGTTTAGCTTGCCATGCTCCATGTTCTGATGTTTAGCTTGCTGTGCTCCATGTTCTGATGTTTAGTGCTGTGCTCCATGTTCTGATGTTCAGTGCTGTGCTCCATGTTCTGATGTTCAGTGCTGTGCTCCATGTTCTGATGTTTAGCTTGCTGTGCTCCATGTTCTGATGTTCAGTTTGCTGTGCTCCATGTTCTGATGTTTAGTGCTGTGCTCCATGTTCTGATGTTTAGTGCTGTGCTCCATGTTCTGATGTTTAGTGCTGTGCTCCATGTTCTGATGTTTAGCTTGCTGTGCTCCATGTTCTGATGTTTAGTGCTGTGCTCCATGTTCTGATGTTTAGTGCTGTGCTCCATGTTCTGATGTTTAGTGCTGCGTTGTATTGTCCTTAACTCTTTCACTGCCAAGTGTCTGTGTGAAAAACGACCCCCAGCGCCAAATATTTCAGATACAATGCTCTCAGCCACAGGCTTCGGTTCATGTTAAAACACAATGGACGTGTTCACTTCACACTGGGTCAGGGAGCAAAGGGTAGTCACTGTACCACTGGTTGAAACTGGCTGCAGCCGTCAAGCTTTGTTATAATCTGAAAAACCGTCCTTTTAACGTGACCCCTGGATGCAAACTTAAGTTAATTGTAGTGGTGCACTGTCTACTTGACTAAGTTCGCCGATGGCAGTGAAAGAATTAAACGAATAAAACTTGTTCAAAGCAACTTTTTTTTACCCACTGCGTTAAAACATCATCATTATTAACATAATTTTGCACAATATACCAGTCACACACGTCTCCATAGAAAAAATTACATCAGTATCACATTAAGCACTTCAGTGACAACCTACTTACAAGGGCATGTTTAAAGCAACTTACTGCCTTGATGTCGAACAGCAGAACCTCCCTGAGGTAGGTGGGAATGTTGGTGAGGAAGGTGTACTCGCCCCAGTTAAAACAGGTGTGAGCAATGAAAGTGGCCCACACCGGTCGTGACATCAGCACCTGTAGCCAGGGTGTGCTGTGGTGACGTTTCTGGGATAAAAATGAAGAAATAAAACAGACATTAAACAACCGCACTCTAATATCTATAAACATTTTCTTTTTTTTATATTTATATACATTAGATTAAAAGCCAGGGTGTGCTGTGATGGCATTTCTGTAACAAAAAATAAATTGAACAGGCATAAAGCAACTGCACTCAATATGTACAGAAACTTTTTTAAAATTTAAGTATATACATTAGAAAAAAAGAAAAATAAAAAAAAATCAGTCAATAGCACATTGGCACACTACATAAAATGTCATTGTGAAAACTGAAAAACAATTTCATAACTATGGTAGTGAGCATTATATGCACATGCCAACCTACACACACATATTCACCAACATTTGTGCATGCACATGCATTTTATCTAAAGATCCTTCATCAGGCCTTTAAACCTAACACTTTCTAAAACAGCCCCCACCACCCACTCTCCTCCCTCTCTCCAGTGCAGTTTTTGACGTTTTCTATCGGTTTTTTAAAATTATTTTTCTTTTTATCTGTTTACAACTTTCATTCTTCATCCATCTAAATCAAGCCTGTGCATGCATGTGAATGACTGGTATGTATGCATGTGGATGACTGGTATGTATGCATGTGAATGACTGGTATGAATGCATGTGGATTTATGCATGTGAATGACTGGTATGTATGCATGATGTATGCATGTGAATGACTGGTATGTATGCATGTGAATGACTGGTATGTATGCATGTGGATGTATGCATGTGAATGACTGGTATGTATGCATGTGGATGTATGCATGTGAATGACTGGTATGTATGCATGTGGATGTATGCATGTGAATGACTGGTATGTATGCATGTGAATGACTGGTATGTATGCATGTGGATGTATGCATGTGAATGACTGGTATGTGTACATGTGAATGACTGGTATGTATGCATTTGGATGTATGCATGTGAATGACTGGTATGTATGCATGTGGATGTATGCATGTGAATGACTGGTACGTATGCATGTGGATGTATGCATGTGAATGACTGGTATGTATGCATGTCGATGTATGCATGTGAATGACTGGTATGTATGCATGTGGATGTATGCATGTGAATGACTGGTATGTATGCATGTGGATGACTGGTATGTATGCATTCGACTGGTGTGTGCATGCATGTGAATGACTGGTGTGTATGTGTGAATGACTGGTGTGTGCGTGCATGTGAATGACTGGTGTGTATGCATGTGAACGACTGGTGTGTATGCATGTGAATCACTGGTGTGAGAGCGCTTTGACTGGTCTCTGCAGAAGATTCAACGCCACATAAACATTTCACGACGTTATTGTTGTTTTTCTGTTGTCAATTCCCTCCCCCTCTCTCACCTTATTCATGGAAATGGTTCCTTTAAGACTGGTGACGATGTAGGTCTGTTCCACCTGGGAGATTCGGGGGTGGTCCAGGGGGGAATCAGTCACCAGCAGCATCCACACAAGGCACCACGCCAGCACACTGCACGCTGTGTACAGAAATCATACAACCCATCTTCTTAGTGTCACTGTAAAGTGCATAGTGCTCTTTGGTTATGGTAATATGAGTTTACTACATGCTGTGTACATTAAATCATCTTCTTTGTGTTGTACAGTGTGTAGCGCTTTACAGTAATGTAACCTGGTGATGTGAGTTTACAGCACCCTGGCAATATAAACACATTGCACATCATATCATCTTCTTACTGTGAAGTTCCCTAGTAACATCATTTGATAGGCAAATAATCAATAAATCACAGCCATGCAAAAATCACATCACTCAAACAGCACACACTAAAAGAAATACATTATTTTCTAAAAAATCACAAAATATCAATACTAAACACAGTTCCCACATTAAAAAAATCTATATAGACATATACATATATATATATATATATATATATATATATATATAGGACACACCGGGGTATATATACATATGACAGATAAATACTTTATAGATGTATACAGATGTGCGTGCATGTGTGCGTGTGTGCGTGCGTGCGTGTGTGTGAATATAACTGGAAAAAAAATGTTCAGCATGACATTGCATTTTCCCATGAGTCTTTTCGCATATATAAATTGAATGTAAGCTAAAATAGAAATTAACACTGATGTGCTCACACACACCACACACACACACACACACACAAAACCACACACACATACAAAAGAACGTACAAGCAAAGATTCATGACAAACGTATGCATACACACGAACTCTCTCTCTCTCTCTCCCCTCCCATTTCTCTCTATTTCTGTTCTTCCTGCTTGATCTCCACACCACCCTCTGGGCAACAAACTGACTCACAAGCAAAACCTGTGGCTTAACAATGCACGGGTGTAAACAAAAAATAATTAATTTAAAAAAAAAAAAAAAGAAAGAAAAAATAGGAACTTACTGTGACAAAGAAAAGGTGAATAACAAATAGGCATTCATGGATGAGACAGACAAGGAGTAGGACATAAACAAAGGTTACAGCCACAGGTGTCAACATACAGTGTATGTGTGTGTCAGCCACAGGTGTCAGCATACAGTGTGTGTGTCTGTCAGCCACAGGTGTCAGCATACAGTGTGTGTGTCTGTCAGCCACAGGTGTCAGCATACAGTGTGTGTGTCTGTCAGCCACAGGTGTCAGCATACAGTGTGTGTGTCAGCCACAGGTGTCAGCATACAGTGTGTGTGTCTGTCAGCCACAGGTGTCAGCATACAGTGTGTGTGTCTGTCAGCCACAGGTGTCAGCATTCAGTGTGTGTGTCAGCCACAGGTGTCAGCATACAGTGTGTGTCTGTCAGCCACAGGTGTCAGCATACAGTGTGTGTGTCTGGCTGACAGGTGTCAGCATACAGTGTATGTGTCTGTCAGCCACAGGTGTCAGCATACAGTGTGTGTGTCTGTCAGCCACAGGTGTCAGCATACAGTGTGTGTGTGTCAGCCACAGGTGTCAGCATACAGTGTGTGTGTCTGGCTGACAGGTGTCAGCATACAGTGTATGTGTCTGTCAGCCACAGGTGTCAGCATACAGTGTGTGTGTCTGTCAGCCACAGGTGTCAGCATACAGTGTGTGTGTGTCAGCCACAGGTGTCAGCATACAGTGTGTGTGTCTGTCAGCCACAGGTGTCAGCATACAGTGTGTGTCTGTCAGCCACAGGTGTCAGCATAAAGTGTGTGTGTCTGTCAGCCACAGGTGTCAGCATACAGTGTGTGTGTCTGTCAGCCACAGGTGTCAGCATACAGTGTGTCTGTCAGCCACAGGTGTCAGCATACAGTGTGTGTGTCTGTCAGCCACAGGTGTCAGCATACAGTGTGTGTCTGTCAGCCACAGGTGTCAGCATAAAGTGTGTGTGTCTGTCAGCCACAGGTGTCAGCATACAGTGTGTGTGTCTGTCAGCCACAGGTGTCAGCATACAGTGTGTGTGTCAGCCACAGGTGTCAGCATACAGTGTGTGTGTCTGTCAGCCACAGGTGTCAGCATACAGTGTGTGTGTCTGTCAGCCACAGGTGTCAGCATACAGTGTGTGTGTCTGTCAGCCACAGGTGTCAACATACAGTGTGTGTCTGTCAGCCACAGGTGTCAGCATACGGTGTGTGTGTCTGTCAGCCACAGGTGTCAGCATACAGTGTGTGTGTGTGTCAGCCACAGGTGTCAACATACAGTGTATGTGTGTGTCAGCCACAGGTGTCACTGTTAACTTGCACAAGCTACTGCTGAGCCCACTCACACCTCCCTAAACAGTCAGATGTCAGGAGTACGTTAGCATTCAGTGTGTGTGTGTGTGTGTGTGTGTGTGTGTGTGCATGTGTGCGTGTGTGTGTGTCTGTCTGTGTCAGTGTTAATAAATTATTGTTGAGGTCACACACACCTCTCTGAATACTCAGATGTCAGGAGAGAGAGAGAGAGAGAGAGAGAGAGAGTGTGTGTGTGTGTGAGTCTGTCTGTCTGTGTCAGAGTTAACAAGTTATTGCTGAGGTCACACACATCTCCCTGAACAGTCAGATGTCAGGAGTGTGTGTGTGTGTGTGTGTGTGTGTGTGTGTGTGTGTGTGTGTGATTCATGTTTGCTGAAGCTTGACCTTTCTTTTTTCCCAGTCTTTGTGAGTTTCCATGTACACACACAAACGAGCGTCATCACAAGTCACTCGATACGCTGGTGTTTCTGACTCTCTACATGCATACATTATCAGTTGTTTCTCTTATGAAATTTACAACTTCTGTTTTCTGGTGTCCCAAAGGTAACTTTCTTTCATTGTACTTCTATCTATTCCAATTCTTCACCTTTGACTTCAGCCTCCATCTACCCTGTTTACCCCTCTCACTATTCAACTCCTCCTCTCATACCTTTTATATGGCAACATTTCAATGTCAAAATCAAAACTTCAACAAAATGTCTACAAATCACCAGCTTGAGTGATGGGACATTAAACAAAATGCCTCCTCTCCACATGTTTCTAAAAATGGGCTTTTAAGATCAATCAGCTCTCCCTCACCATTTTGGTAGCAGTATTTTGTTGTTCTGGAAACAGCAGGCTAATAAATGAGGAGTTAATGAAGAAATATACATAATTCAGTAAAATGTGCTAAAATCAGGTGTTTTATAGACTACAAATTGTACTGTTCAGTTGATGAAAAAACAACAACAGATTTTAAAAGCAAAAACCTGAGCTAACTGCCAAAAATGATATTGTTAGCACAAATCAACAATTCAAAACCAATTCAAAAAGTTCACCTGAAGCATGATTCAATAATAATAATGATCATAAAGAACAACTATCCAGAGCTTTTTCTCAAACAGAGTTCAAGCACTTTTCACGTACAAAACCCCATCAACTATGAAGGATGAATTAATAAAATAAATCAAATTACACCAACTTCAAACAGACACACCTTGTCCAAGTCACTTGCTCACACACACACACACACACACACACAAACACACGCACACACACACACACACAAACACACACACACACAAACACGCATACCACTGCTAAATGAAACTACCCAGGCCTGTCCTGTACCTATTTTGAGTCACAAAGGAAATGTCAGCCTTCGTGCATATATAAATAAACGCAGGGCTTCACTGGTACGTGTCATGTCATACTTGATTTGCATCCTCATGGTGTGGTGTCGTGGGAATGGGGTCAAATGTATGGGGGGGAAAGCCAACAGGAAAAAAGGAAAGCGTGTGTGTGTGTGTATGTGTGTGTATGTGTGTGTGTGTACGTGTGTGTGTGTATGTGTGTGTGTGTGTGTGTGTATGTGCATGCACACACATGTGTGCGTCTGTGTCTATGTCTATGTGTCTGTGTCTGTGAGAGAGAGAAAGAGAGAGACAGAGACAGAGACAGAGAAGGACAGACAGACAGAGAAAATGCATGCTTGTCAGCATGTGCATATGCAATCACATTTGAAAAGTACCTGTACAAAGTCTCACAATCTGTGTCCTAGTCCTACATATAATTTAAATACTGCTTCTTTCATTGATCATGTTTATACGCATATACTCCACACCCCACCACCCCCATCCCCGCCTAATACACACACAAAGAGATTACATGGATCATCAAATGTAACACTTCCCTCTTTTACTTTTCAGGATTTAAAAAAAAAAAAAGGAAACAAAAAAGAACAAAAGAAAAGAAATGATAAAAAGGAAGAAAGAAAGATAGAAAGGAAGATAATTTATATGTGCGTTGTCATCAAGGAAGGGTTCGCAAGTTGCAAACATGGCCTTTAGACGACCACAGCATATAAATATTGAGCACAAGCATAAACGTCCCCGCCCCACCGCCCCATCTTCCATGACAGACACTGGCCACTACATGGCTGGAATTAATGATTATGTAATTATGTACTACTATGTCATGAGCTTAAAGCATTGTGCAATATATAGCGTGAACACATACATTGAAATGCTCTGCGTGTGTGCATGTGTGTGTGTGTGCGCATGTGTGTGTGTGTGTGTGTGCACGCGTGCGTGTGTGCATGTGTATGTGTGTGTGAGTGAGTGTGCACATGCACAAGCAATTATACGTATATGCGTATGTATCTACTGTAAAATCCTTCTGTGTCTGTGTTTATATATGATTTCTGATTCATGTTTGTACCCAAGAGGAAGACGTCCATACACAGAGTGGTGACTGACATCCTGAAACGTAAGCTCAGTCGTCTCCTCCTGAGGTGACAGCCCTTCACTGACGGGCGTTCTCATTTTCGTCAGCAGCAGTCAAAGGGTTAACGGTTAGAAGGAAGTGTAAGTTTATACACTCACTCTGTGAAAGAGGCCTTTGTGAGAACTGTGGTGGCAGTTTACAGTCACTTGATTGGTTCCTTATCAGAACTGTGGTAATTTGTGTGTGTGGTGTGTAAAACCCGGTGGTATACATTTACACCTGGATTTATTACCTGTCTACGCTTATGTTACGACACTGGAAACAATGCAAATACAAAATAAGATCGTGTACTACGAGAGAGAAGGATCTGACCAACTGCATGGAATTGTAGACACTGACACTGAAATATGCATGTGTGTGTGTGTGTGTGTGTGTGTGTGTGTGTGTGTGTGTGTGTTGTTTGTGCTGTGTTAATGTGTTTGTGTGTGTGCATTTGTGTGTGTGTGTGTTGTTTATGTTTGTCTGTGTATGTGCATGTGTGTGTTTAAGTGTGTGTGATTACATTTTTCTTGGGGTATTTGTGTGGAAGTTTCCAGGTGAAACGTTTATGTTATAACATTTCATCACTTTAAAAACTGGCTTTGTTCATGAAATGTCAATGGGTTATTTTCTTTTCCTGGGATAAACATTTCATCATTTTAACCTGGTTTTGTTCATGAAATGTCAATGGGTTATTTTCTTTTCCTGGGATAACCTGTAAACAGTCACAGTGATTCCAGCAACAACAGCATTTTTTCTGGCGAATTTAAATTCTCAGTATCATTAACAGATCCAGCGGTAAAAACAGTCATCAAAGATCTCAACTGAAAATATGAAATGTGGGGAACATGAAAAAAAAGTCCATTAAATATTTCTTTAGTTTTGCTCTCTGTTTTCTTTCTTAAAAAAACAAACAGAAAAACAAAAAAATTGGGGGTGGAAGGCATTGCACAACAAATGGGTTTTTATTTTTCTAAAGAAGGAATGTGTATACGTCAAAATCACCTTGTAAAAAGCATTAATCATGAGAAGTCACAGGAAGCAACAGAGAGAGAGAAAGAGACAAAAAGCAACACCCCCCTCCGACCCCCACCGTCCCCCCCCCCAAAAAAAAAGAGAGAAAAAGGGAGAGTGAAGAACTCAGAACTCAGAACTCATTTAATTGTCGTAAAACCATCATAGGAATTATGGACACTATAAACTAAACACAACAAGCAAACAAAAAGTAAAAGCAATAAGTTGTGAGCACATGCAGGATATTCCATAAGACATAGTTATGGACTGCGAACTTTAAAGCATTCATATATGTATTTTGCCAGTTCTGGTTGGAAATAATTTTGTGGCAACAGAGAACTCGGCCTTTGGATTATTGTGTTGCCAGTGCCATCTGGCCAATGATTCGAAGACTGGGAATTGACTGTCACAAGTAGGCGAGACCTCAAGTCAGAGTACACACTACACTTGTCCAGAAAATGCAGTTCATCCTCTATAACTCCACATGATTTACATAGTCGGTCTTTCCTAGTTACGTTGTAGTGACGTCCACGCTCAATTTTAAGTTCATGTGCACTTATTCGCAATCGACATAGTGCTCCTCTGTGTTTAGTATTTTTGCAGCTGATCAGGTAAGGTTGTAATGTATAAGTATTTGCAATTTTGCAATAAAAGGAGAGCCTTGAAATGGTCTCGTTCTTTCTGCTGTTCCAATATTGAACATATTTATCCTGTAGTTTATTCAAGACTGAATATTTTAGTCGCTTAATGCTGAGTGTGCCTTGGTTCTCCCACACGTGGGAGAATCCAATTGAAACCAGTATCTTTTTGATAAAATTAAGCCAAGGAACTTTTTCCAATGAATCCATCGATAACATATCATCATATGCTTGCCTCAAATAGCTATCTTCTTTTGATTCTATGATGTGTACCCAAAATGAGATGACCTGACACACTGTGGTCAGAGAAATGGGGTATCTGCCCAGCTCTGCCAGGACTGGTAACTTAATTGATCTTTTGTGTACGCCCATTAAGCTCCTACAGAAGTTGACATGTACATTTTCTGAGGGGCATTTTGCGGAGAGAAAGGCATCAAATTGGTTGAACAGCATAGAGGGCGTGGAGAAGTTTGTCGTGGTTTGATTGAATGGAAACCACACCTCAGCGCCGTAACTGAGAATTGGGGTGACTAAAATGTCAAACAGTTGCGTCATTACATCCATTTTTACTTCTTTCACTCGCACACTGCGTTTCAGAGCATGCGCTGCTTTATGTCCTTGCTTGGCTAAGTGGTCTTCAGCAAGGTGAAAATTTCCACTCTTATGAAAAATAACTCCCAAGTATTTATATCTATCCGTCGTTTCGATGCAGTTATCGCCACATGAAAAGAGCACTGGTATTTTGGGGTCGTTTTTTGTGAAAATTACGACTTTTGTTTTGTCCCTGTTGATTTTAAGCCCCCATTGCAGACAGTATTCATGTAGTTGGTCTAGTTTGTTTTGTAGTCCTACTTTTGTTGTCGAGAGCATCACAATGTCATCCGCATATAACAGATAAGGGATCTGAGTCTTGGTTGTTTCATTGATGTATGGTGAGGTGTCATCGTGTATATATTCTCTTATGTCATTAATGAAAATGTTGAATAGCGTGGGGCTAATAACATTTCCCTGAAGCACTCCTTTTTTAACTGCGATAGAGTGTATGTGTAAGTGTGTGTGTGTGTGTTGTTTTTTTTTGTCGTGTGTGTGTGTGTGTGTGTGTGTGTGTGTGTTTGTGTCACTCTGTGTGTGTGTGTGTGTGTATCACTCTGTGTGTGTGTGTGTGTGTGTGTGTGTGTGAGTGTGTGTGTGTGTGTGTGTCACTGTGTGTGTGTGTGTCACTGTGTGTGTGTGTGTGTGTGTGTGTGTGTGTATGTACATGTGAAAAGTAGGCAGACAGGAAGACAGAGTGAGTCAAGAGACAAAAAACCCCCCAAAAAACAACAACATAAAAAAGGAGAGAGAGAGACAGAAAGAGAGAGAGAGAGAAAGTGTGTGTGTGTGTGTGTGTTTCTGCGTGTGTGTGAAAGACAGGCAGATACAGACATTTAAACACACACACACACATACACACACACACACACACACACACAGAGAGAGAGAGAGAATGCAAAGGAGTAAAAGACAAAGCCAAACTCAACAAACAGTCTAAGATTTATTTAATATAAGACCATCGCCCCATTTGAAGGGGCTAAAAGATAAAAGAAAGAGACACAGAGAGTGTGTGTGTGAGATAAAGAGAGAGAGAGGGGGGGAAAATGCTGTTGTTTTTTCCAGATATAAAGGGTGTGGGGAGTAAAAAAAAAAAGAATCTAAAAGAAAGAAGAGATTAAGGGAAAAGAAAAATCCCTGAAATCCTATCAAGAGCACTTCACATCATTTTAGATCCTCCATAAAGGATAGATATATCAGTCAACACAGTGCACACAAATCTTGTTTCATTCTGGGAAAGATTTATGTCTTGCTGCTCTCCTGACTGCCAACCGCGAAGAACAAAACGCCAGAAAGTACATAACTCAAGGACTCAACAACTATGATTTTGCCACACGACACCTACAGTACCTGATACATTACCTGCACAATACCTGACATTTTAAACACACAGTATCTACAATGCCTGTCATATTACCCACACAATGCCTACAATACCTGACACTCTACCTACACAATACCTGATACAGTACCCATTCAATACCAATGATACCTGACACATTACCCACACAATACCTATAATATCTCACACATTTCCCACATACCTATAATACCTGTAATACTTACTTACAAAACATCTGACATATTGCACTCATAATACCTACATTGCTTGACACATTACCCAAATGATACCTCACATATTACATACCTACAATACCTGACACATTACCAACACAATACCAGACACATTACACACACAATACCTACAACACCTGACACATTACCCACACAACACCTGACACATTACCCACACAACACCTACAATGCCTAACACATTACCCACACAGTACTTGACATATTACACACAATACCTACAATATCTGACACACTACCCAAACAATATCTAAAATACCTGATGCATTACCCACACAATACCTACAATACCTGACACATTGCCCACACAATACCTGACACATTACCCACACAAACATGACACATATTACACACACACAATACCTACAGCACCTGAAACATTACCTACACAATACTCTACAACACCTGAAACATTACCGACACAATACCTACAATTCCTGACACATCACCCACACAACACCCGACATACTTCACATACAATACCTACAATACCTGAGACATTACCCACATAATACCTCACAAAGTACATGGTCTACAGTATCTGACACATAACCCACACACTACCTGACACATTACACACACAATGCCTACAATACCTGACACATTACCCACACAATACCTCACAAATTACATACCTACAATACATGACACATTACTCACATAATACCTGACACATTATCCACACAATACATACAATACCTGACACATCACACACACAATACATACAATACCTGACACATTACCCACACAACACCTGACACATTACCCACACAATACCTACAATACCTGACACATCACACACACAATACCTACAACACCTCAAACATAACTCACACAACACCTGACACAATAGCCACACAATACCTGACACACATCACACACACAATACCTACAAACCATAACCAGGTGATGAACAGCTTACCCATGACATAGAAGACGCTGGGCCAGCCCCCATCAAAGCCGTATTCACACAGCAGAGCGGTGAAGGGGAAGGTCAGGACATAGCCCATCTGACAGCCAGCAAAACAGAAGCTGCGCAGTTTGCTGCTCTCGAGAGGCGGCGCCCACTGGGCCCACAGCGCGTGGAAAGCCGGGGATATTGTTCCCTGTTGAATCCAGAAATGTGGAAGGTTAAAAGTTAAAGGTGCCACAGCCTTTTTGCCACCATCGAGGCAGTGAGTTCTTATTCACTGTGTCTAGGTTTCAGCCCAGTCCTCTCATCCCCTCACTTTTACCTTCCCTAGCCAAAGTCAGATGTTCATTCACATGTGGAGTGATGGCCTTGAGGTGACGCGTCTGCCTAGGAGGTGAGAGAATCTGAGCGCACTGGTTCGAATCCCGGCACAGTCACCAGTATTTTTTTCACCTCCACTAGACCTTGAGTGGGAGTCTGGACGCTAGTCATTCAGAAGAGACGATAAACTGAGGTCCTGTGTGCAGCATGCGCTTAGCACACATAAAAGAACCCGCGGCAACAAAAGTGTTGTTCCTGGCAAAATTCTGTAGAAAAATCCACTTCAATAAGAAAACAAATTAAAAACTGCAGGCAGGAAAAAATACAAAATAATGGGTGGCGCTCTCAGTGTAGCGACATGCTCTCCCTGGGGAGAGCAGCCTGAATTTCACACAGAGAAATCTGTTGTGACAAATGTTACAGTGTGTCAGGCGCCTGTGGTGGAAGCGTGGGATTTTCTCAGGACACACTGCTTACTGATGGACCAATTCATCTTACTAAAAGACCCTGCTGTGGTACGAGGAGAGAGAGGATTGTGCACCTATCCTCTGCCTGTCTACCTACCCCTTCCTGCTTCACCTTCTACGCCTACCCCGAGCCACTTTTTTAACACAAAAAAGAGTAATACTGCACATCTGTGTGGAGCGAGGAAAACAAATTAAAAAAAACTGCAGGTAGAAAAAAATACAAAATAATGGGTGGCGCTCTCAGTGTGGCGACACGCTATCCCCATTGGAGCAAAGTGCCTTTCCCAAGGACACAGCACCAGGCTGACACAGGGTTTCAAACCCTGAAGCACTGGTGACCGGTTCAGAAACATGGAAGGGGTTTACTTTAAATCTGCAAAGAGTGTGTGTGTGTGTGTGTGTGTGTGTGTGTGTGTGTGTGTGTGTGTGTGTGTGTGTGTGTGTGTGTGTGTGTGTGTGTGTGTGAATGTGTGTGTGTGTGTGTGTGTGTGTGTGTGTGTGTGTGTGTGTGTGTGTGTTTCAAGGTACCCCTCTGCAAGACTAGTCAGAAGCCAACAGATCAAGGCCATGTGTGAATCTTACCAGATCTAGAGGTTTGTATGTGATCCAGTACATAACAGTTAAAATCGCCATTGCTATGCAATATGTACCCCAAAATAATTTGAAGCTTGCTTTGGATGTAACTGAGATCAACACACACACACACACACACACACACACACATACAGAGTGTGTCTGTACATACAATATATCAGGTATTGTATGGGTAGTGTCAGACACTGTGTGTGTGTGTGTGTGTGTGTGTGTGTGTGTGTGTGTCTGTGTGTCTGTGTGTGAGTGTGTGCTACTCGACTCTAGTGTAACAATCAAGAAGTCATTCTCAATGTCAGTATCCTTTCCCACACCAAAACTTTGCTTCAAGGCATTTGCTTTGGCTATGGCAAAGGTTGCTACATGATCTTTATCCTCATCATCATTCAGGTAAGACAGAAATGTCTGTTTTCTTTTCCTTCATTGCCAGTCACATGGAGAGAACTGCTGCAACCATGATTTGAGCATAACTCATTCTGTGAATTGTCCATCCTGGCCAGAATAACTAATGTTTCTCCAGTCAACCATGTCACAATTCATTTTAACCAATGTTTTAAATTTCTGGGAGAAGGAAAGTTTTTGTTTGCCTTGTATCTTGTGAATTGTCAATTACACAGACACATTACACACAAACAAACACAATACAAACAAGCACATCACACACACACACACACTTATAGTGAATAGACGTTAAACTGAAGATAAAACACACACAAATATTGATCACATGTTGGTGCATGACCTCCTGAATGCACATCCATGCTCCCTTTAACCACTAAATTACATGCACCAGTTTGCACTTCAAGCACAAGCAAACACACACACACACACACACACACACGCACGCACACACACACACACACACACACACACGCATGCAAACACACACACACACACACACACACACGCATGCATGCAAACACACACACACACACACACACACACACACACAGTATTAGTTATTACTGTCAGTTGTGCAGCATCAGTGTCCTTTCATCAATCATCATTTGAGCTTTAGAAGTGTATCTGCACAGCATGCTGTGCATTCTGTTCTCTTTATCCAAAGTCCAAACCCACCAGTCACAGAGCCACATCTGAGTCATACAGCCATTATTAAGTCCTCATACCATCTCTGCATGCCACACTTTATCAATGTCATCCAAAATATTGGATTCTAACTGAACAAAAAAACTACTCAGACAAGACTCAGAACTCGTGAGAACGATCAATATAGCCAATTTGGTGGGCAAGAAAGGTTTTCTTGTTTTGAATGTTATATGAATAGCAGTATCAAGCAACAGCTTTCATTCTTGTTTTGACTTCAGATTTAGATTGAATGGATACAGAACAAAGGTGGAAACCTTTCCTTATTTGGGATCTGTTCAGCTTGAAACAGGTGTGGCTCTTGTTTATATCATGGAAGAAAGGACTTTCTGGTTCAGAGCTGCATCAGTTTGTGTGTGTGTGTGTGTGTGTGTGTGTGTGTGTGTGTGTGTGTGTGTGTGTGTGTGTGTGTGAGTGTGTGTGTTTGTGCATGGATGCGTCTGTATGTGTGTTCATATGTGTGTATGTGTGCATGTTTCTGCATGTGTACATGTGCATGCATTATACATGTGTGTAAACACTCTAACAGATGCACATGCAGAAATATATATATAAGAATTAATGCATACATGCTAATATGT